>NC_046155.1:199369385-199374390 GCF_011064425.1 Rattus rattus
AGTTTAGAACAAAGGCAGAAGGAACACCCTTTCAGAGCCTGGCCCACAGGTGGCCCATACATATACAGCCACCAAACTAGATAAGATTGATGAAGCAAAGAAGTGCAGGTCAACAGGAACCGGATGTAGATCTCTCTTGAGAGGTACACCCAGAATACAGCAAATACATAGGTGAATGCCAGCAGCAAACCACTGAACTGAGAACGGGATCCCCGTTGAAGGAATCTTAGAGAAAGGACTGGAAGAGCTTGAGGGGCTTGAGACCCCATATGAACAACAATGCCAAGCAACCAGAGCTTCCAGGGACTAAGCCACTACCCATGGACTGACCCTGGGCTCCAACTGCATAGGTAGCAATGAATAGCCTAAATAAGAGTACCAGTGGAAGGGAAGCCCTGTCCTGCAAGACTGAACCCCATGAATGTGATTGTTGGGGGAGGTGGTAATGGGGGGGAGGTTGGGGAGGAGAAGCCCATATAGAAGGGGAGGGGGAGGGGTTAGGGGGATGTTGGCCCAGAAACTGGGAAGGGGAATAACAATCCAAATGTAAATAAGAATCTCTCCGAGGGGAACACAGCCAGAATAGCAAACACAGGCGTATGCAGCAGCAAACCACTGAACTGAAATAGGACCCCCGTTGAAGGAATCAGAGAAAAACTGGAAGAGCTTGAAGGGGCTTGAGACACCATATGTACAACAATGCCAAGCAACCAGAGCTTCCAGGCACTAAGCCACTACCTAAAGACTATACATGGACTGACCCTGGACTCTGACCTCATAGGTAGCAATGAATATCCTAGTAAGAACACCAGTGGAAGGGGAAGCCCTGGGTCCTGCTAAGACTGAACCCCCAGTGAACTAGACTGTTGGGGGGAGGGCAGCAAGGGGGGGGGGAGGGGGAGGGGAAAACCCATAAAGGGGAAGAGGAGGGGAGGGGAAGGGGTTAGGGGGATGTTGGCCCGGAAACCGGGAAAGGGAATAACACTCGAAATGTATATAAGAAATACTCAAGTTAATAAAAAAAATAAATAAATAAATAAATAAATAAATAGAAATGTAAATAAGAAATACTCAAGTTAATAAAGATAAGAAAAAATGGGTTACAGAGCTAAACAAAGAATTTTCAACTGAGGGATATAAAATGTCTGAGAAACACCTGAAGAAATGTTCAAAATCCTTAGTCATCAGAGAAATGTAAATCAAAATAACCCTCAGATTCTACCTCACACCAGTCAGAATGGCTAAGGTAAAGAACTCAGACCACAATAAGGTGAAAAGCTCAAGAAGAAGGATGATCAAAATGTGAGGGCTCCCACTCCTTAAAAGAGGGGAAAATCCGTAAGAAGGGATATGGAAGCAAAGTTTAGAGCAGCGACTCAAGGAATAACCATTCAGAGCCTGACCAACATGTGGCCCATATAGATACAGCCACCAAAACTAGATAAGATTGATGAAGCTAGAAAAATGCATGCTGAAAGGGACCAGATATAGATCTCTCCTGAGAGACACATCCAGAGCATGTCCAATACAGAGGACAATGCTAGCAGCAAACCACAGAACTGAGAATAGGACCCCTTGGGGTGAATTAGTAGAAGTATTGAAAGAGTTGAAGGAGCTTGAAACCCCATTAAAGCAACAATGCCAACTAACCAGAGCTTCCAGAGACTAAACCACTATCAAAAGACTATACATGGACTGACCCAGGGCTCCAACTGCATATGTAGCAAAGAATAGCCATGTTGGGGCACCAGGGGAAGAGGAAGCCCTTGGTCCTGCCAAGGTTGGACCCCCCAGTGCAGGGGAAGGGGGTGGGCAATAAGGTGGGATGAATAGGGGTAATACCTGTATGGGGGAGGAGGAGGGGAGGAAATGGGTGCTTATGGACAGGAAACTGGGAAGGAGAATAACGTTTGAAATATAAGCAAAGAAATATATCTACTAAAATATTTAAAAAATAAAATAAATAAAATAAAAATCTCAGGTGACAACAGATACTGGCAAGGATGTTGAGAAAGAGGAACACTCTTACATTGATGGCAGGATTGCAAGCTGGTACAACCACTCTGGAAATTACTCTGGAGGTTCCTCAGAAAATTGGACATTGTACTCCCTGATGACCAAGCTATACCACTCCCGGGCATATACCCAATAGATGCTCCAACATATAACAAGAATGAATGCTCTACTATGTTCATAGCAGCCTTATTTATAATAACCAGAAGCAAGAAAGAACCCAGATATCCTTCAACAGTAGAATGATATGGAAAATGTGGTACATGTACACAATAGGGTACTACTCAGCTATTAAAAACAATGACTACATGAAATTCTTAGGCAAATGGATGGAACTAGAAAATATCATCCTGAGTGAGGTAACCCAGTCACAAAAAAACACATACTCACTGATATGGTGATATTAGCACAAAAGTTCAGAATACCCAAGGTACAATCCACAGACCACAAGAAGCTCAACAAGAAGGATGACCAAAGTACAGATGCTTTAGTCCTTCTTAGAAAGGCGAACAAAAATATTAATAGGAATAAATATGGAGACAAAATTTTGAGCAGAAACTGAAGGAAAGGCCTTCCAGAGACTACCACACCTGGGAATCCAGCCCATATACACACAGACACCAAACCCAGACAATATTGCTGATGTCAATAAATGAATGCTGACAGAGCCTGATATAGCTGCCTCCTGAGAGTCTCTGCAAAATACAGAGGCAGATGCTCATAGCCAACCATTGATCTGAGAATGAAATCCCCATTTGAGGAGTTAGAGAAAGAATTGAAGGAGCTGAAGGGGTTTACAACACCATAAGAATGACAATACCAACCAACCAGAGTTCCCAGAAACTAAACCACCATCCAAAGAGTACACATGGACAGATTCATGGCTCCAGCTGCATATGTAGCAGAGGATGGCCTTGCTGGGCACCAACAGAAGTCCTTGGTCCTGCAAAGGCTCAATGCCCCAGTGTAGGGGAATGTCAGGGAAGGTAGACAAAAAAGGGGGGTGGGATAGGGGATTTATGGATGGGAAACCTGGAAAGGGGATAATATTTGAAATGTAAATTTAAAAAATTATCTAATAAAATGTTCCTCTTCACTTCAGAAAAAACAAAATCACTTGTGAAATAAGAGAAAATTGACCACTGCAGTGGAAAAAGAGATCAAAAAGGAGAGGTTAACGAAAAATAAAGGAATATATATATGATTATATATATATGATTATATATATATGATTTTATATATATGATTTTATATATATGATTTTATATATATATATATATATAATGAGCTGGTGTTACTGACAGGGAAGAGAATTAGTAAGAAAGACAGGAAAATGAGAGAGCAATGAGGATATTAAAATTTAAGCAAAGGTTGCACTAAAATGACATGAAGAAATGCTTTTTGTATGTAATCATTGAGTTATTTTCAAATTTTACAAAACTAAATGTGGATTTGTAAATATTTCTAGTTTTTCAGTTTTGTTCCCTATTTAGGTTTGCTGCCTCTCGTACAGTCCTGGATGTGTCCCAACAAAAAGCCATGCCTAACCCTTGGCTTTCTTTACTGAGTAATGATGATTGCATTTTGACAGAAAACTCATTTGCCCGGTCAATCAGAGCTTCCTTCAATGCTTTGTACCCATGCAGCACCACAGTGGGCTTCATGCCCAGATACACAGTGAACACAGGGCCATATTCTTTTGCTAGCTGAAAGCAGAGCAGAGTGATCAGAGAGGGTGATATTTTCATTTATACTGCACAGATATTTTAATATTTGCCAACTCATTAACATTGGATACAGTAGTTTCTTAAGAAATGACATTTAAACAGCCATTATCTTGTGCTCTTGCCAACACTGCTATTACTGCTCTTCTATGTAACAGAGAATGTGACAGAAAATGTGATACATATTTGCTCAAATTTTAATTAAATTTTCCTTTCAAACTGACATTTATTCCATCCCATTTTTTTGGTTATTTTATTTATTTACATTTCAAATGTTGGCCCCTTCCCAGTTCCTCCTCACCCCATCCTCAACCTCCCCTGCCCTCTATGAGGAGTGCTCTCACCACCCTCCCATCTCAGTGCCCTAACAGGTCATCAAAACTTCTGACTAAAGTGCTCCCCTCACATTGATGCCAAATAAGACCATCCTCTGCTACATATGCAGTTGAAGCTACTGGTCCCCTTATGTGTACTCTTTGGTTGGTGATTTAGTCCCTGGAAGCTTTAGGGGGTCTGGTTGGCATTCTTTTTTTCTTCCATTTTTATTAAATTGGGTATTTCTTATTTACATTAAAAATGTTGTTCCCTTTCCCAGTTTCCTGTCATCAGTCCCTATTTTGCTTCCTCTCCTTCTATATGGGTGTTCTCCCCATCCACCCCATTACCACCCAAACAATCCCTGAAGTACTATGGGTCCATTTGACGGACAGGGCTTCCTCCACTGGTGCCCAACAGGCTATTCACTGCTACATATGGCGTTGGGCCAGGGTCAGTCCATGTATATAGTTTTTAGGTGATGTTTTGAGTCCTGGAGCTCTTATTGGCATTCTTAAAATGAACAATGTTTTTCTCTTCCTAAGTATAGGACATTTCTCCCAATCACCTCACTGTATACTAATAATAATCTTCTGTCATCCATTTTCCAGGTTATCTTCATGCCTAGGTCTCTAAGTTTTAACAAATACTGAGAACACAGCAGGATAGAAGCCTGCTCTCCAGATTATACCATCTATAAGGCTTTATATATGCCAATCAATTTTAAAATCAGTTGCATGCCAAGCAGTCATTCATCACAGCTTAATGCAATCATGGTCAACTAACCTGTGAGGAATCATTGCATGTGAAAGAAATGGAGAGTAAAGTTTAGAGAGATTTTAAAACTTGCCCCAAGTTGAAAGTTAACTCAGAGCTTGTAAGCAAGACAGAAGGAACTGTGGAGGAACTGAGTGATCTAGTATCTTGCTTTATCAGGGAAAAGATAGATTTCT
>NC_046155.1:199374490-199404748 GCF_011064425.1 Rattus rattus
CTCATTTTGTTAATTTGGACACACTCTCTGTGTCCTCTCGTTAGTCTGGCTTTAGGGGTTTATCTATCTTGTTGATTTTCTCAAAGAACCAACTTTTGGTTCTGTTGATTCTTTCTATGGTCCTTTTTGTTTCTACTTGGTTGATTTCAGCTCTGAGTTTGGTTATTTCCTGCCTTCTACTCCTCCTGGGTGTATTTGCTTCTTTTTGTTCTAGAGCTTTTAGGTGTGCTGTCAAGCTGCTGACATATGCTCTCTCCTGTTTCTTTCTGCAGGCACTCAGCGCTATGAGTTTTCCTCTTAGCACAGCTTTCATTGTGTCCCATATGTTTGGGTATGTTGTACCTTCATTTTCATTAAGTTCTAAGAAGTCTTTAATTTCTTTCTTTATTTCTTCCTTGACCACGTTATCGGTGAGTAGAGCATTGTTCAACTTCCATGTACATGTGGGCGTTCTTCCCTTATTGTTATTGAAGACCAGCTTTAGGCCGTGGTGGTCTGATAGCACGCATGGGATTATTTCTATCTTTCTGTACCTGTTGAGGCCCGTTTTTGTGACCAATTATATGGTCAATTTTGGAGAAAGTACTATGAGGAGCTGAGAAGAAGGTATATCCTTTTGCTTTAGGATAGAATGTTCTATAAATATCTGTTAAGTCCATTAGGTTCATGACTTCTCTTAGTCTGTCCACGTCTCTGTTTAATTTCTGTTTCAATGATCTGTCCATTGATGAGAGTGGGGTGTTGAAATCTCCTACTATTATTGTGTGAGGTGCAATGTGTGTTTTGAGCTTTAGTAAGGTTTCTTTTACCTATGTAGGTGCCCTTGTATTTGGGGCATAGATATTTAGGATTGAGAGTTCATCTTGGTGAATTTTTCCTTTGATGAATATGAAGTGTCCTTCCTTATCTTTTTTGATGACTTTTAGTTGAAAATTGATTTTATTTGATATTAGAATGGCTACTCCAGCTTGCTTCTTCTGACCATTTGCTTGGAAAGTTGTTTCCCAGCCTTTCACTCTGAGGTAGTGTCTGTCTTTTTCTCTGAGGTGTGTTTCCTGTAGGCAGCAGAATGGAGGGTCCCCATTGCGTATCCAGTTTATTAATCTATGTCTTTTTATTGGGCAGGTGAGACCATTGATGTTGAGTGATATTAAGGAATAGTGATTATTGCTTCTTGTTATATTCATATTTGGATGTGAGGTTATGTTTGCGTGCTTTTCTTCTCTTTGTTTTGTTGCCAAGACGATTACTTTCTTGCTTTTTCTAGGGTGTAGCTTGCCTCCTTATGTTGGGCTTTACCATTTATTATCCTTTGTAGCGCTGGATTTGTAGAAAGATATTGTGTAAATTTGGTTTTGCCAAGGAATATCTTGGTTTCTCCATCTATGTTAATTGAGAGTTTTGCAGGATACAGTAACCTGGGCTGGCATTTGTGTTCTCTTAGGGTCTGTATGACATCTGTCCAGGATCTTCTGGCTTTCATAGTCTCTGGTGAAAAGTCTGGTGTGATTCTGATAGGTCTGCCTTTATATGTTACTTGACCTTTTTCCCTTACTGCTTTTAATATTACTTTTGCAGACACTTAACTATACTATCATACATATCACCTGCAAATAGTGATATTTTGAATGCTTCCTTTCCAATTTGTATCCCTTTGACTTCCTCCATTTATTGTCTGATTGCTCTGGCTATGACTTCAGTTATTATATTGAATAAATAGGGAGAGAGTGGTCAGCCTTGGGTAGTCCATGATTTTTACTGGGATTGCTTCAAGTTTCTCTCCATTCACTTCGAGGTTGGCTACTGCTTTTTTTATATATTGTTTTTTACTATGTTTAGGTATGGGCCTTGAAATCCTGATACTTCCAACTCTATTAATATGAAGGAGTGTTGAATTGTGTCAAATACTTTCTCAGAATTTAATAAGATGATCATGTGATTCTTTTACTTTGAGTTTGTTTACATAGTGGAGTACTTTGATGAAATTCCGTATATTTAGCCATCACTGAATCCCTGGGATGAAGCCTACTTGATCAGGTTTAATGACAATTTTGATGTGTTCTTGGATTCCAATTTCAAGAATTTTATGGAGTATTTTTGTGTCAATATTCATAAGGGAAAATGATCTGAAGTTCTGTTTCTTTGTTGGGTCTTTGTATGCTTTAGATATGAGTAAATGTGTCTGCATGGAAGGAATTGTATAGTGTTCCTTATGGTAATATTTTTTGAAATAATTTGGACAGTATTGGTATTAAGTCTTCTATGAAAGTCTGATAGAATTCTGCACTAAACCCATCTGGTCTTGGACTCTTTTTGGTTGGGAGACTTTGAATACCTGCTTCTATTTCTTTAGGAGTTATGTGGTTGTTTAGATGGTTTAGCTGTTCCTGATTTAACTTTGGTACCTGGTATATGTCCAGAAAATTGTCCTTTTCCTCCACATTTTCCAGCTTTTTAGAATATATGTTTTTGTAGTAGGATCTGATTATTTTTTTTTTTTTTTTTGGTTTTCCTTGGATTATCCTGTTATGTCTCCTTTTTTTCTGACTTTCATAATTTGGATACATTCTCTGTGCCTTCTGTTTAGTTTGGCTAAGGGGTTGTTTATCAAAGAACCAGCTCCTGATTCTGTTGGTTCTTTGTTTAGTTCTTTTTGTTTCTATTTGGTTGATTTCAGCCCTGAGTTAGACTATTTTCTGCCATCTACTCCTCTTGGGTGAGTTTGTTTTTTTTTGTTCTAAAGCTCTCAGGTATGCTGTTAGGCTGCTAGTGTAAGATCTCTCCAGTTTCTTTAACAGTACACTTAATGCAATGAATCTTCCTCTTAGCACTGCTTTCATTGTGTCCCATAATTTTGGGCATGTACCTTCTTTTACATTAAATTTTAAAATGTGTTTATTTCTTCCTTGACCAAGTTATCATTGAGTAGAATGTTTTTCAATTTCTATGCATTTGTGGGCTTTCTGTCGTTTTGTTGTTATTGAATGTGGGCCTCCATGCTGGAATTTTGCCAAGAAGATTTCTGGTCCAGCTAGCTTCTCAGGTCCAGATGAAAGGAAGAGAACTGGGGCAGGTGTGGTTCTGCCTCTGTTTCAGGTCACGCTTATTGAGCAGGAGGTGGTCTAGACAGCGAGGAGGGCAGGGTAGCTACTGCTGGTGATTTTGGGGAGAGACGATCTCTTTCCCAAGTGGCAGTGTTACAGCATTTAAGGCAGAAGCTCTCAGATGATGGAGTGATTCTTTGCACACCTTTAATTCTGGGCAGGAATTAAATGCAGTTTTTTGGTTGGGCCAGCTCATCTACATATTCAGGGTCATGGTCCTGTCTCTACAACTGATCTGTTTTAAGTCTATGTTACCTATGGTCACATCCTCACCTGTGGAGGAGGGGCTTGGGGCATTGTGGTACCTGACTTGGTCTGTCTCAAATCTCTCTATTGAGGTGTGTTATGGCTGCTGCTAGTGAGACCCTAATCTGGGAGTCTGGAGATGTGCCTGCCATTCTTATTAGCGTTTCCTGGGATTCGACCTGTCTCAAACACGAATCAGGCTACCTTTCACAATTCGCCACCCCATTAATTCAGACGAGTCTTAGTCTGTGATGATGTGAATGGATGCATGAACAAGGTATATGCATGAATAGGCCATCAATTTTAAGAGTGAGGCTGAACCCAGCTCTGTTTATTCTTTCCAGTCTTTCTTCTTTGGTTAACATGGCATCTTGGCTCTCATGGGTTACATTTGGTTGCCCTACCTTCCTGACATTGTCAAACACTCCCCCCGTCTCTCTGCTTTTCTCTTCTACATTCACTTTCACCTTGTTCTTCCCAACTCACAGCTAGAGTTGTGATTTTAATTTTTTCAAATACGAATTTTAATGGTAGTTTTTAAATGCTTTAATATCTCTTGTAGCTCACCAAACACCAGGGATTGTAGAAAGGATACTATACAAGGATTGGGGAGTGGAGTGGACCTGTTTAGAAAAGTTCTTTAGATCAACTCCCATCTGTATTGTCTGGAAATCAGCAGTTCAGTTCAATGGTCAGGAAAAGCAGCTTAGTCCACTTCCAAACACCTCTGGATTCACCAGTAATCTAGCATTCTCTTCTATTAGGTTTAGTATATTGAGTTTGATATTGAGGCATTCGATCCACTTTGACTTGTGTATTGAGTAGGGTGAGAAATGTGGATCTATTTTCATTTTTTAATAAGAAGACTTACAATTAGAGCAGTAGCATTTATTGGAGATATTCTCTTTTTTTCCATTGCATCGTTTGGGCTTTCTTTGTCAAAGATCCAGAGTCCACAGGTGTGTGGGCTTATTTCTGGTTCCTCACTTAAATTTCATTGATCTGCCTATTTTTATGTGAATATCATGTGGTTTTTATAATTATTTCTCTGTAATAAAGGTTGAGAACAGATATGATGATACCTCCAGAAGGTCTTCTATCATTAAAAAAAATTGTTTTAGCTATTTCAGTTTTTTACTTTTTTTGTTAGTTTTTAAATTTACATTTCAAATATTATTTCCTTTCCTTGTTTTCTAGACATAAGCCCCTAACTCATCCCCATCCCCTTCTTCTATAAGGGTGTTCCCATCCCCATTCCCTTCCCCTTCCTGTCCCCACGACACTCCCCTACATCTGGGTGTCCAGCCTTGACAGGACCAAGGGCTTCTCCTTCCATTCCTGCCTAACAAGGCCAACCTCAGCTACATATGCCACTGGAGCCATAGGTCAGTCCATGTATAGACTTTGGGTAGTGGTTTAGTCCCTGGGAACTCTGATTGGTTGGCTTTCTTGTTCTTATGGGATTGCAAGCCCCTACAGTTCTTCCAATCCTTTCTCTAATTACTCCAATAAGGATCTCATTCTCAGTTCAATGGTTTGCTGCTAGCATTCACCTCTGTATATGACATGCTCTGCCTGTGTCTGTCAGGACACAGCTATATCAGGCTCTTGTCAGCATGAATTTATTAGCTTTATCACTCTTGTCCGGTTTTGGGATATATATATATATATATATATATATATATATATATATATATATATATGCTGTATACCCATATGAGGTAGGCTCTGTTTTTTTCAAATGAAGATGTTAATTTATTTAAAAGCTTGCAAAACATTTGTGTTGGAATATTTTTCTGGCCACAAGGGTTTTGGATCTTTCCTATCTTGGAATATACTTAGGAGGCTCTGTCTTTGGACAGATAACAGAGTAAAAAAACCCAGAGTCCTTTCTTTAAAGAACGAGGGAAAAATGAGATGGAAGGAACTATTCAAACTTTGTCTTCTTTCCTTGTGGATTGAAGTCTCCCCCTTCTCCTCTGCCACCTCAGCAGCCTCTTCTGCCTCCAAGTCCTCCTCTGCCTCGACCTTGACCAACAAAGCCACCTCCTAGCGTAAGTTTGGCCCAGTCCAAGGTAACTTTCTTTCCATCAATTTCTTCATCTTCCATAGCCTCCTTGGCAGCTTTGACATCTTCTTCACTATTAAAATCTAGAAAACCGAGCAATTTAGAAAAAGTAGTTTCCAAATTAGTGACTATTCTTGCGTGAACAAAGCCCTCAAATGATTCTTTGTAAGATCTCTTCAGTGGTATCCTCAAACAGATCTTTGACAGAGTTTTGGATTGCTGAATTCTTGAATTAGGATATCCCCTGGGTCCTTGCAACTCCAGCCTGATTGCTCTGCCCTGAATTTTCATTTAATTACAAGAATTTCAGGCTCTTTAGCATCTTCAAATGAAGCAAATTCTATAAATTTTAGATATGCCATGTGAGTTCTGGGCACTTTAATAAAAATTGCTTTCTCAAATACTTCCTGAAGAGTTTCTTCTGTTACACTGTAGGAAATTACTTAAAATAAAAGTCTCTGATTCACCACTCGAAGTGCTATTCTTTGCAGTTCTTTCTTGCCTTTTTCCTTTCTCTCCAGTGTAGTAGAGTGAAACAGGTCATCCTTCAATTTCTGCCCCCCGATTTTCTTCCAAGTTTTTCTCTACATCTGCCTCAGCCTTAAATTCAATGCACACAATTCTTTTACTTTCCCCATCCTGGCTGAGTAATCTGTTCTCCATGGTATCCTCGCACACTTCTTTTAGTTCGTCCTCGGTGATGTTGAAAGAGAGGTTTTTGGCCAAAAATGTTCTTGCAGCTTTAATTTTCTTACTATCTCTTCCTTTTGGTTTTTCTAGTTCAATGTCATTGCCAAACACTTTTAAACCGGTGAGATCCAAAGCCTTTTCTAGGTCTTCAACAGACTCAAAGTTCACATAATCGAATTTCCTATTTGTACCATTTCTGATATCCACAAGAACAAGGACATTTTTAGTAAAAAGTTCACATATGGCAACTTTTAATTCAGCAACAGACTTGTTTGGATTAAGGTTTCCAATGAACAGATTGAAAGGTGTAGTTGGTTCTGAGCCTTTTACATTTTGTTTTTTGGCTTCAGGGCGTCTGTCTGGTCTATCCTTCTTCCATTTCGCAGGTGCTAATTTATCAGGTTTTTCCTCCTCTTCATTCCCCCTCCTCAACTTCCTCATATTCCTCCTCTCCATCATCATCTTCTTCTTCATCTTAATCCTCTTCCTGGTCATCATCCTCCTCAGCAACACTCTTCGCATTCACAGGAACTACTTTTGCAGGAGCTATCTTATTTTGGCTGGCGTGATCTCCATAATTTCTTCCTTGGAGTCATCCTCCTCCTTTTTTTCATCATCATCTTCTTCATTGTCATCATCATCTTCCTCATCTTCATCCTTTGAGACAGAGGTAGCAGGAGCTGCTTTTGCTGGCTTCACTCCTTTTATTACCGGTGGCTCAAAATCATCTGCTTCCTCAACATCTTCATCCTCAGCGCTGTCATTTTCATCCACTTCATCTTAATCCTCATCACTGTCTTTCTTCTTGGTATTCTTACCATTCTTAGTCATATTGGCTGGACTGATGCTCCCTTTTAACCAGGAGTTGGTACCAATGTTATTGCTTGTGTGTCTCCTTCTTAACAGGTATTGAAATTAATTTGGCTAGTTTAACTACTTCCTTGGCTTGTGTGGTTGCTGCCTTTTTTTGCCTGTGTTAACAGCTGTTTTCTTAGCTGGTGCGATAACTGCAGTCTTTCTTGTGTATGAAACAACCACCTCTTTGCTGGAAATTGTTGTAGCCTTTTTGCTGTTTTTCTGAGGGATAACAACCTCCTCTTCTCCACTGCTGTCATCTTCCTGTTCTGACATTTCTTCATCCTAGTATTTTCTTCCACCACCTTTGGAGGAGGAGCCATGTTCTTGGTTTTTCCAGCCTTTGCAAGTTTCACCATGATGGCAGATTATGGTCATGGCATGTGTGGACAGCTAGCAACTCAGAAGAGCTTAGTGGAACCGATGTGAAGTCGACTACAGAGGCAGGTAATGAAAATTCTGGAACATGTACAACTGCCTGCCAGCTATAGCTGGCATCTGAGGCAAAAATCTGTGTTGGAATTTTGATGGGAATGGCATTGAATCTATACTTTGCTTTTGGTAACATAGCCATTTTCACTATGTTAATCTTACCGATTTTTAAACATGGGAAGTCATTCCATCTTGTCATATATTCTTCAAATTCTTGGTCAGAGGCATGAGATTCTTGTCATAAAAGTCTTTCACTTTCTTGATTAGAGTTACACCACAATATCTAAGATTATTTGTGACTATTGTGAAGGGCATTTCCCTCAATTTCTTTCTCAGCAGGTCAGTGTCAGTGTTTTATCAATGTTAGAAGGAACCAAACTGAATCCACTTTTAATAAAACTATTTTTGAACAGGAGGCAAACAAGTTTTATGTTCCCAAGAACTCCCAGGATGAGAAACATTCTGGTTGGCAAGTTAAAACCCAAATCATGGGCATGTTACTCAGCCACAGTCAAGCAAACCAACCAATGGGAAAACAATCAGTACCACAAAGAAATGTTCTCAGAAAAGTTCAGTGTCTGAATACTGATTGGTAGAATATGTAACTATAATTTGGCACAGATAATTATTGATTTTGAAATAGTATAGCATTCTGGCTTATGGTTGAACTTCAGCATCCTAGATAGATTAATAATGGCCTGAATAAAATTAACTGCTCTTTGCTACAATGACTTGGTGCTTGATTTGTGTTAGGTACAAAAGGACCCCAATAGCATCACATTAACAGACAATAACTACAACATATCTTTTCTTTCTTTACCTGGAAAAAAATAAATCTCTTGCTTGACTTTGTGACTCCCAGAATATCTCTCTATGACCTCATTTCCATTCATGTGCAGCTGGTGTCAATCTCTGTCTTTCCTACTTATGAAGAAAATATCAGCAAATCACTAAAAGACAGTGATTTCCTCAGTGGAGTTCCATTAACAGTGAAACAAATTCATTTCTACAATTCATACTCTATAACCTTTTTTAATCATCTTCTTTTACTTTCCCAGATTTCCAAAATATCTCTCCAAGTTCCCCACTGCCTCCACAAATATTCCTTATCCTGTTAACAGCCACAGCAGAAGCAGCAGCATATCTGTTTCTTCTCACAATGTATTGCTCCATGATGAAGGGCACTTTATAAGGGGTTGAGGCTAATAATTAAGATGCTAAGTTAATTGCCTTATGCTTTTGGAGAATGAAAATGAAAGAACAATTCTGAAAGTTGAAATGGATGTACAAAATGTAAGCCATCTCCCAAACACTGCATATGCTGAATAATTATGGAATACATAACAACATTCCATAATTTCATATCAAATTAGTGTTGAATATCTACCCTGGAAATGTCATGCCAAGGTATTAAAAGCCAGGAAGTTCTACCTTCTCAGATGAGAGCTCTTTTCCAAATGTCTTCCCTATATATTAGGATAGATTCAGTGACAATATTAAGAACAATTCATATTCTACCCACTTATTGTTGTCCAAAAGCTTTCAACTGAGTAAATATTCTCTGAGAGACAAGTTTATTTATTGGGAATTAGGAGAATATTGCAGTTGGATTAATGGTGTCATAGCAAATGTTAGCCATATGTAAGGAACCTAGGGCATGGGGGAAAAGTGAAGTCAAAAGTTAGGAGGATTTTCTCATAAATCGGGATTGTAATTGTCTCTAGAACTTCAGACTCAGGCTGATGCCAACTCAAAGTTCAACAGATGTCTTCTGGAAAATTGTGATTAACTGATCCTTTCTAAATGAGTTTGTTTATATTCTTTGTGTGCAGTTGTGGTTCTGAAATCATTACACTTGTAGTCAAATGGATTAAACAATTTCATATTCCAAAAACAAATAATGAAAATTTTCTCATATCTATATATTATGTTGGTCACACTGGACCTAGAATTGTGAAACAGAAAGAGATAAATATTTGTTCTTAGCTACCCTTTCTTATTTTTTCAGTCCATAAGCCAAGTCCAGTCATTGGTATCATGTACATTAAGGGTATATCCTTCTGTTATATCTTAATCAAGATAACTTTTCCCAAGTGTGCCTAGAGAATAATGTAAACTATATAATTCATCACAGAATCGTCTACAATAGTCTTGTCTTCCATGTGACAGTAGATCATCTTAAGTTGAGAAACATAATTAATCCCCACCAAGATTATACCTGACATGAAATCATAAAGACATCTATTGAGAAGAGTAAGGAGGTTTACAAAAGAGAACAGAATCACACAGGAGGCCAGTGATGGAAGAATATTGACAAAAACCAAGGAGGCATGAAAAATACACAGTGAGGTACTCATAATGCTAACTTCTGTTGAGAGTGATAGACAATTGTCACATTATGTAACAAACGTTATACTTCATAATACTTATATGTAAATATTAATCATGCTATTTAAATGCCTTATAATTTATAACCCATACAAATTCACATTAGAGAAACCATGATACTAACAAAAAATATTATTTTGCACGCTAATAATATAAATAACCAAAAGAGTCCATATAGCCAGGCTATTTTTCTACTTTATATGAACAGAATAGTAACCTCAGAGAACTTACTCAGACTGGTACAACCAGACAATGTAAGAGCACTTCAGAATGCCATGTGCATTCGAAACTTACAAAGACTGTCAGTGAACAGCCACCTAAAAGGACATTAATAAATTATCTTAATGAAAAGACTGAGTCCCTAAATATTTTAGACATTGCTTTCTTAACACCAGACCTTTCAGAAGTTTCCAAATCATATTATATTCCCCATCTTTCATTAAAATTTTTGTTGCAGTATTGTCAACGTCTATTGCGTTGGGGTCTCTAGGTACGGTCGCACACAATCAGGACACAGGGTGTGCAGAGCAAAGGCAGAAGCAACTGCACACATTTGCAAGCTTCATAAATCCTTATATAGATATGAATATACATTATTTCAATTTCCATTTTGGCAAGATACCATAAGATCATTATTCCCACAATACCAGGAACAACTGAAGAAAGACTAAACAAAGAAATACAACTGAACAAAGGTTTCTTCTCAAAATATTCACATAACAAATCACACCTCTTCTTATTGTCAAAGTATACTCACCATTACCAAGAGAGTGTGAGAACTGCTTCCACAGTAACAGAACAGAGCAGAACATAGTTTAATGCCAAGTGAAAAAAAAAAACATTTTCTTCTCAAGGGCGGCATTCCAGCCCTTACTTGTACCTGTCACCAGTCATTACTTGACCCTGCCTGGGAGCTGCAACTCTTTGTCTTAACAATTCCTTCTTTTTTTCTTTTGTTTTAAAAGTAACACTTTCTAAAACATAGATAAATGTCCTTGAAGGGGTTTAAACATGCAAAAATAAAGCAACATATTACATAATACATATAATATTATGGCAGAACTAGCTCCTCCCAAGCTATGGAAAAAACTTTGAGGCCAGTATTTGGGATCCAATGCAGTCAGTTGATCAGTAAATAATTGAGCTATTTCCTCAGGGCTAGTATCTTCTAGCTGTTTGAAAAAGACATTCGAACATCATATTTCAAGGCATTAATTACTTTGGTGGCACTATCATTATCTTCTAAATAGGCTTGAATTAACTTCCAATCATGTTCTGCATAATTATACATATATTCCATTAGCAAGGATCCATTAAGGTGTGATTCTCCTCTATGCTTGTCCTGGTAACACTAGATAAATCACAAGTGGTAACATTCTATTCTGAACATGTATTAATAAATTGACCATAAGGACCCCAATTTATCCATTTATTTGGAATAATTTTTCCAAACGTGCCAAGGCATGTTCCAAATGAATGAGCAATATTTTAAGCCTACATAAGTAAATTGAGCACAATATACTGATTCGCTAACAAATGAAATGTTATTTCAATTTTAGTTTATAGACAAAGCTATCAATTGCTGCAAGCAAGTCCTGGAGTCTGAAACATTTATTCCTGGTAATAGCCAATTTTGTTTGATAGCCCATTTATAGGCATGGTTTCTGTCCTAAACATAAAAGCATCTTTGAGCCAGCATGAGTAAAATTATACAAAGCTCCATCATGCTTATTCAAATTAGTCAAATTATTCCAAGGAGATGATAAAATGTTTGGAGTGGTGTATAATACCACATCTGTTTCCCCCCAAGTAGCAGGCTCAAATAAAGGTGGATTAGGAGTATAAACCCAGTAACTCACATTGGCCTCAGGAGAAGATACTGTGAGTAAAGCACACATTGCTAAAAGTAAATGCTCAGCAGTAAAGGACTTTCCCATACAAGACAACAATTTTTTGTCCTTCAGTGGTTAAATGCTTCACGTGACCCCACATACGTAATGGGGTTGTCACTGCACATATCCTTTGCAATTGTTGTTTATCAACCTTAAGAGAATTCATGGCCTTAGTAATGGAGGACAACTCCTTGATCTCTGAAGGACTTCCATCAGGAGAAAATACAGCTGGTTTAATTGGATTCCTCTGGGGGTAGGGCTCAGATCTTATCAGTCCATGCTTGGATCCATCTCTTGCATAACCAGAATTGTATCCCATCCTGAAATGAGACAAAACCCTATCCCCTACCTAAATACAGTAATGTCCCTTCCTGTCATTCAGCATCTCGGGCAATTTTTATCCATATTGTCTGTTCCATGCCTTCAGGGAGAAGTCCAATAAAGAGTCTATCTGCTCTTCATATAACTTCACCTTGTGGTAAATTAAGAAAATTAATAAGAAATAATGCTTGTGCCAATATAGCTCTGTGATTAGTCTGCAAAACTCTATTCAAGCTGTGTAAAGTCATCTCTTTTCCTCCTTTTTAATTTTGTAATTTGTTGTTTCAAGGTATGGTGTTCTCTTTCAAGAAAAGCTTGTCTTGTGAATTATATTCTATATCAGTAATATGTACAATATGATATTGTTGACAAAATTGTTTAAATTTTTAAGAAATATATGCTGGTACATTATCAGTTTTAATTTTAGAGGGTAGTCCTGTAACAGCAAAAGTTTCCAATAGATGCTGTATAACATGAACAGTGCATTCTCCAGGCAATGACGTAGCTCATAAAATTTTGAAAAAGTATCTATGCTTACATGTGTATATGAAAGGGGGCCAAACTCAAAATATGGGTTACATCCATTTTACACAATTCATTAGGTTGCATTCCTCTGGGATTAGTGCTAGACAGAATACATCTTATATGTAAAGGCTTACAAATAAGACAATTAGCAATAATTTGTTTGGCTTGAGAATAGGGAATCTTATATTTAATATGTAAATATCCTGCATTGGCATGATTATGACTATGTTCTTCTTCTAGGGTAGCAAATGCCACTAATTGATCTACTATATGATTGCCAAATGTTAAAGGTCCTGGCAAGTTTGAATGTGATCTAATATGTGTAATAAATGTTCTAGAGTTTTGTAATAACAATAGTCCTCTAATATGTGAAAACAACATATTTAATATAGGCATATATGTAGAAATAATAGCAGTTGCAATATTTTGTACTACTCCCACAACATAAGCTGAATCAGCTATAATATTTACATCATGAGTAAAATCCTGCAATACATTAATTACTGCTAACATTCAATTTTATTGTACTGACCCAAAAGAAGATTCTTGTACCCAAGATTTATCTTTGGTCCAATAGTCACTCTTGGTTCTAGAGCCATCAGTAAACACAGTAAAGACAGATGGTAATGGATCAATAGAAATTAGTGTATTTATCACAAATTTTTGTTTTCTAAGCAATCCTACAATTTACTATGGGGAAAATGAAATTCAATATTTCCAGTTAGGAAAACATGGCTAATTGAAACACATCAGACATCTGCATTAAATATTCAATTTTATCTTTACTTAATGGGAAAAAAATAGCAGCACAATCATTACCATCACAGTGTTGCAAGTCTTTGTCTGCCTTGTTTAACAAATGAAATTTGTTCCTCATAAGTGGTTAATGTTTTACTAAATTTATATTTAGTATATATCCATTCTAAAGGCAAATCATCTTGAGCGAAAATGCCTGTATAATATTAAAAAGTATTTAAAATAAAATTTAATAGCTCTATCTTGATCAAGGCATGCCAAAAATGTATTTTTCCATTTTCAGAAAAGATATTCTTACATGCCTTCATATAAGCATTAATATCTCCAGTCTCCTTTATAAGTAATAATGCTCTCTCATAGTCTTCATTAGCATTTTCAAAAGGAAGTATTTTCAGGAGTTGTCCTCTAGCTTCCTCTTTTATCACTGTTTTCTCCAATGTTAATTTTAGTATAGGTAAAAACTTGATATATATGGAACCTAGCTGATCCCGGCCCACAACTCCCTGCTCCCAAACCCGTGGGAGAGACAGCTCACAGCCCAGACAGTTGGGCAGTCCTGAGACTGCAGGGCACGAGAGAACACCAATACTGCCCACCCTTGCCCATATCACTGGCCCAAGAGGGAAATGTATACGGCCTCTGGGAACAGGAAGATGGGGCACTCAAGCTGCAGGTCCACTGCAGTCAAGACACTGCCCGGATCTGAAGGGACCCGGTCAAACAGCTCCCTGCACCCAAATTCTATGGGAGGGAGAGCTAAACCTTTGGAGGTGCAGACACAAAGGGAGATACCACTGGATGAAGAAAACCAAAGGAAGAGACAAGTAGCCACAGTACAAGCATCACCAACAGAATACAAGAGATAGAAGAGAGAATCTCAGGAGCAGAAGATTCCATAGAAATTATCCACACAACCTCATAGGTAGCAATGAATATCCTAGTAAAAGCACCAGTGGAAGGGGAAGCCCTGGGTCCTGCTAAGACTGAACCCCCAGTGAACTAGATTGTTGGGGGGAGGGCGGCATGGGGGGAGGAATGGGGAGGGGAACACCCATAATGAAGGGAGGGGGGAGGGGGATGTTTGCCCGGAAACCGGGAAAGGGAATAACACTCGAAATGTATATAAGAAATACTCAAGTTAAAAAAAAAAAAGATAATGTAAAACGGAAAAAGCTACTGGCCCAAAACATACAGGAAATCCAGGACTCAGTGAGAATATCAAACCTAAGAACAATAAGTACCAGTAAATATCCTCAACAAAATCATAGAAGAAAACTTCCCTACCCTAAAGAAAGAGATGCCCACAAACATACAAGATGAATACAGAACTCAAAATAGATTGGATCAGAAAAGAAACTCCTCCTGTCACAAAATAGTCAAAACACTGAATGCATAAAAAGAGAAAGAATATTAAAGGCAGTAAGGGCAAAAGGTCAAGTAAAATATAAAGGTAGACCTATCAGAATTACACTAGACTTCTCACCAGAGAATATGAAAGCCACAAGATCCTGGAAAGATGTCATACAGACTTTAATAGAACGCAAATGCCAGCCCAAGTTACAATATCCAGCAAACTTCTCAATTAACATAGATAGAAAAACCAAGATATTCCATGACAAAACCAAATTTACACAATATCCTTCTACAAACCCAGCCCTATAAAGGATAATAAATGGTAAAGCCCAAAACAAAGAGGCAAGCTATACCCTAGAAAAGGCACGAAACTGATCGTTTTGCAAGAAAACAAAGAGAAGACAAACACACAAACTTGATCTCATCTCCAATTACAAAGATAACAGGAAGCAACAATCACTATTCCTTAATATCTCTCAACATTAATGGACTCAATTCCCCCAAGAAAAAGACACAGATTTAAAAAGTGGATACGCAATGAGGACCCAGCATTCTGCTGCCTACAGGAGACACACCTCAGAGACAAAGACAGACACTACCTCAGAGTGAAAGGCTGGAAAACAACTTGCCTAGCAAATGGTCTAAAGAAGCATGGCTACTACTACTCCTACTAGAAGGAGTAGCCATTCTAATATTGAATAAAATTGATTTTCAGCCAAAAGTCATCAAAAAAGATAAGGAAGGACACTTCATATTCATCAAAGGAAAAATCCACCAAGATGAATTCTCAATCCTAAATATCTACGCTCCAAATACAAGGGCACCAACATACATAAAAGAAATGTTACTAAAGCTCAAAGAACACATTGCACCTCGCACAATAATAGTAGGAGATTTCAACACCCCACTCTCATCAATGGACAGATCATGGAAACAGAAACTAAAGAGAGACATAGACAGAGTAAGAGAAGTCATGAACTAAATGGACTTAACAGATATTTATAGAATATTCTATCCTAAAACAAAAAGATATACATTCTTCTCACCACCTCATGGTACTTTCTCAAAAATTGACCATATAATAGGTCATAAAACAGGCATTGACAGACACAGAAAGATAGAAATAATCCCATGCGTCTTATCAGACCACATGGGCTGAAGCTAGACTTCAATAAAAATAAGGAAAGAATGCCCACATATACAGGGAAGTTGAACAATGTCCTTCTCAATGATAACCTGGTCAAGGAAGGAATAACGAAATTAAAGACTTCTTAGAATTTAATGAAAATGAAGGTACAACATACCCAAACTTATGGGACACAATGAAAGCTGTGCTAAGAGGAAAACTCATAGCTCTGAGTGCCTGCAGAAAGAAACAGGAGAGAGCATATAGCAGTAGCTTGACAGCACACCTAAAAGCTCTAGAACAAAAAGAAGCAAATACACCCTGTAGTAGTAGAAGGAAGGAAAAAATCAAACTCAGAACTGAAATCAACCAAGTAGAAACAAAAAGGACAATAGAAAGAATCAACAGAACCAAAAGCTGGTTCTTTGAGAAAATAAACAAGATAGAAAAACCCTTAGCCAGACTAATCAGAGGACCCAGAGAATGTGTCGAAATTAACAAAATCAGAAATGAAAAGGGAGACATAAGAACAAAGCCAGAGGAAATTCAAAATACCATCAGATCCTACTACAAAAGCCTATATTCAATAAAACTTGAAAATCTGGAAGAAATGGACAATTTCCCAGACAGATACCAAGTACCAAATTTAAATCAGGAACAGATAAACCATTTAAACAAACCCATAACTCCTAATGAAATAGAAGCTGTCATTAAAAGTCTCCCAACCAAAAAGAGCCCAGGTCCAGATGGGTTCAGTACAGAATTCTATCAGACCTTCATAGAGGACCTCATACCAATACTTTCCAAACTATTCCACACAATTAAAACAGATGGAGCACTACCGAATTTCTTCTATGAAGCCACAATTACTAGTATAACTAAACCACACAAAGACCCTACAAAGAAAGAGAAATTCAGACCAAATTCTCTAATGAATATCGACGCAAAAATACTCAAAAAAATTCTTGCAAACCGAATCCAAGAGCACATCAAAACAATCATTCACCATGATCAAGTAGGCTTCATCCCAGGGATGCAGAGATGGATTTATATATGGAAACCATCAACGTGATCCACTATATAAAAAAACTGAAAGATAAAAACAACATGATCATTTCATTAGATGCTGAGAAAGTATTTGACAAAATTCAACACCCCTTCATGATAAAAGCCCTGGAAAGACTAGGAATTCAAGGCCCATACCTAAACATAAAAAGTAAAAGACATATACAGCAAACTAGTAGCTAATATTAAACTAAATAGACAGAAATTTGAAGCAATCCCACTAAAATCAGGGACTAGACAACGCTGCTCACTCTCTACCTACTTATTCAATATAGTTCTCGAAGTTCTAGCCAGAGCAATCAGACAACAAAAGGAGATCAAAGTGATACAGATAGGAGAGGAAGAAGTCAAAGTATCACTATTTGCAGATGATATGATAGTATATTTAAGTGATCCCAAAAGTTCCACCAGAGAACTACTAAACCTGTTAAATACCTTCAGCAAAGTGGCTGGGTATGAAATTAACTCAAATAAATCAGTAGCCTTCCTCTCCACAAAAGAGAAACAAGCCGAGAAAGAAATTGGGTAAACGACACACTTCATAATAGTCCCAAATGATATAAAATACCTCGGTGTGACTTCAACCAAGCAACTGAAAGATCATAATGACAAGAACTTCAAATGTCTGAAGAAAGAAATTGATGAAAATCTCAGAAGATGGAAAGATCTCCCATGCTCATGAATTGGTAGGAATGATACATTAAAAATGGCCATTTTACCAAAAGTGCTCTGGAGATTCAATGCAATGCCCATGAAAATACCAAACCAATTCTTCAGAGAGTTAGACAGAACAATTTGCAAATTCATCTGTAATAACAAAAAACCCAGGATAGCTAAAACTATCCTCAACAATAAAAGGACCTCCAGGGGAATCACTATTCCTGAACTCAAGCTGCATTACAGAGCAATAGTGATAAAAAGTGAATGGTATTGGTACAGAGACAGGCAGATAGACCAGGGAACAGAATCGAAGACCCAGCAATGAACCCACACACCTATGGTCACTTGATTTTTGCCAAAGGAGACAAAACCATCCAATGGAAAAAAGATAGCATTTTCAGCAAATGGTGCTGGTTCAACTGGTGGTCAGCATGTAGAAGAAGGCAGATCGATCCCTTCTTATCACCTTGTACAAAGCTTAAGTCCAAGTGGATCAAGGACCACCACATCAAACCAGATACACTCAAACTAATAGAAGAAAAACTAGGGAAGCATTTGGAACACATGGGCACTGGAAAAAATTTCCTGAACAAAACACCCATGGCTTACGCTCTAAGATCAAGAATTGTCAAATGGGATCTCATAAAACTATAAAGCTTCTATAAGGCAAAGGACACTGTTGTTAGGAAAAAATGGCAACCAACACATTGGGAAAAGATCTTTACCAATCCTACAACTGATAGAGGGCTTGTATCCAAAATATACAAAGAACTTAAGAACTTAGGTGGCAGGGAGACAAATAACCCTGTCCAAAAATGGATTCAGAACTAAACAAGGAATTCACAGATGAGGAATGCCGAATGGCTGAGAAACACCTAAAGAAATGTTCAACATCTTTAGTCATAAGGGAAATGCAAATGAAAACAACCCTGAGATTCCACCTCACACCAGTCAGAATGGCTAAGATGAAAAACTCAGATGACAGCAGATGCTGGGGAGGAGTTGGAGAAAGAGGAACTCTACTCCATTGTTGGTGGGATTGCAGACTGGCACAACCATTCTGGAAATCAGTCTAGAGGTTCCTCAGAAAATTGGACATTGAACTACCTGAGGACCCAGCTATACCTCTCTTGGGCATATACCCAAAAGATGCCCCAACATATAACAAAGTCACATGCTCCACTACGTTCATAACACACTTATTTATAATAGCCAGAAGCTGGAAAGAACCCAGATGCCCTTCAACAGAGGTATGGATTCAGAAAATGTGGTACATCTACACAATGGAATACTACTCAGCTATCAAAAACAATGACTTTGCGAAATTCATAGGCAAACAGATAGAACTGGAAAATATCATCTTGAGTGAGGTAACCCAACCACAGAAAAACACACAAGGTATGCACTCATTGATAAGTGGATATTAGCCCAAATGCTCCAATTACTCTAGATGCACAGAACACATGAAACTTAAAAAGGATGACCAAATTGTGAAAGTTTCACTCCTTCTTTAAAAGGGGAACAAGAATACCCTTGGGAGGGAATATGGAGGCAAAGTGTAGAACAGAGCCAGAAGGAACACCCATTCATAGCCTGCCTCACATGTGGCCCATACATATACAGCCACCAGACTAGATAAGATCTACTAAGCAAAGAAGTGCAGGCTGACAGGAACTGGATATAGATCTCTCCTGAGAGACACAGCCAGAATAAAACAAATGCATAGGCAAATGCCAGCAGCAAACTACTGAACTGAGAACGGGACCCCCGTTGAAGGAATCAGAGAAAGAACTGAAAGAGCTTCAAGGGGCTCAAGACCCCTTATGAACAGCAATGCCAACCAACCAGAGCTTCCAAGGACTAAGCCACTACCCAAAGACTATACATGGACTGACCCTTGACTCCAACCGCATAGGTAGCAATGAATAGTCTAATAAGAGCACCAGTGGAAGGGGAAGCCCTTGGTCCTGCCAAGACTGAACCCCCAGTGAATGTGATTGTTAGGGGAAGGGCGGTAATGGGAGCAGGATGTGGAGGGGGAACACCAGTATAGAAGGGTAGTGGGAGTGGTTAGGGGTATGTTTGCAGGCTGGGAAACCCGGAAAGGGAATAACAATCGAAATGTAAATAAGAAATACCCAAGTTAATAAAGATGGAGAAAAAATACATTCTTAAAAAAGCAAACACTAAAACAAATAAACAACCAAGAAAAACGAAAAAAAAAACAATTGAAATGTAAAGAAGACATACCCAATTTAATAAAAATGGAGAAAATAAAAATTAAAAAAACCTGCATACATACACCTAAAAAAAAAAAAAAAAAAAGACAGAGTAGTTGGTATTAAGTTTAAACTCCCAGGAAAGAACTGAAAATGGAAACACTTTTCCTCGGACTACATAATGAATGCTTTGTATGCAGAATGGTCAATAAAGTACTGGCCAAGAGAAAAAAAACTTAATGTATGGTTCATGTAAAGTTATTGCCTTTTTCAAACGACCAATATCATCAACAGAAATTCTTTATATTAATCCGGTTGGGCCGCACTTTGAACCAATGCTCGCCTAATCATAGGAAAAGAAAAAGTAGGTAATTCATCATCATCAACATCTGATTCTTATCATTAACATGTCATCCTCGGGAAATGATGTAGAAAAAAACTGTTTCAGGCAGTAGTGCAGATGATGAAACTTTTACTTTTACTTGTGTCGTTCGTGGCACAGTTAGTTTTAAAGAATTAAAATCTTTCTGCAACTGATAAATCTTCCCTGACAATTGTTTAAGAGACTCAGAAGCATCATACAAAGGTAGTGTCAGACTTTCTGGGTTAATAATTCTTGTTAATTCATATTTCTCTCTTCCTTTACTTCCTCATCTAAATTTAAATCCTTTATTGAAGGCATAGCTTCATGTTCTATATTCATTATCACCCTTTCTTCATTCATGGCCTTGAAAACAGTAAAAATAACAGCCCAAAATACCAGAAACGAATTGGAACCTTTTTGCCCTGCCTGACAGCCTTTTCCACATTACCTTTAACTTTGACCCAGATATCAGAATCTCTGGAACCCTCATCAAGGAACCAAGGATTATACTCTCTTGCTGTCTCTAAACACATTTCTAAATCAGACTGAGATATATGAATTGCCTGCACTTTTATAAGATGTTTAAGCTTAGCAAGATGAATAAAAGATTTATCTTGTCCCATTTCCTGTAATAAAATATACTTACCTTACCCGACCATCCTGACTTACCTTGAGGGTCCCTGTTCAGGTGCCATTTGTCAACATCTAGTGCATAGGGGGCCCTGGGTATGGTCTCACACAACCAGGACACAGAGGGTGCAAAGCAACTGTACACAGTTGCAAGCTTCATTAATCCTTATATAGATATGAATATGCATTACTTCAATTTCCATTTTGGTAAGATACCATAAGATCATTATTCCCACAATACCAGGAACTGAGGCAAGACTAAACAAAGAAATACAACTAAACAAAGGTGTCTTCTCAAAATACTCACATAACAATTCACCCTCTTCTTATTATCAAAGTATACTCACCATTACCAAAAGAGTGTGAGAATTGCTTCCACAGAAACAGGACAGAGCAGAACAGAGTTTAAGGCCAAGTGAGAAAAACATTTTCTTCTTAAGGGCGGCATTCCAGCCTCTACTTGCACCTGTCACCAGTCATTACTTGACCCTGCCTGGGAGCTGCATCTCTATGTATTAACACAGCCTGAATACTGAGACCAAGGCTCCTTCATAGGTAAAGTCACCTGATCAGTGTTCACTCAACAAAGGAGGTATTGAACACCAGTAGAACCAAGGCTACCTGCTCTTGGTTTGCTTAAATGAAAAGCTAGCAGAGAGAGTTGATCTCCAGCTGTACACAATCCTCACTTGCTCTGGACTCTCTTACTATAATCCTCATCTCCTCTTTCACCTCACCTGAATTCAATCCACAGATGTAGACAGCTAGCAACACCCAGCCCAGATGGCTCATCACTTCCAGTTGCAGGTAGATGGCACAGACAGAAGCAAACCATGCCTCTGCCTTTGTACTTTCTCTTTCTGTTCCTCCTACTCGGTCTGCTAACACACCCATTCTCAACAGTGAATTCTCCTTGTCCTAAATTTCATGGAGTGATTCAACACATTACAAACATCTACCTTAGAATGTTCTATGGTGTCAATCTCACCATGTTATATTTTGGGGAGCTTTTCATTTTGCTAAAATGACAGCCAATCGGAAAACATTTCAACCTTATTATTTTATGTTTGATCTCTGTCTTTTTCTCTTTCTGACATAAAATAGTAAAGTGATGCCCATCTATTCTTTTGAAGTCGCTGACTTTGTCCAGATACAGTACTCATTCCATATGTGTAGAAAACCAGAAAATAGCATCTCAGAAGAAAAAATTTAGTTTCTTTTTAAACATTGCCACCCAACCATAACACTAGAGAGTTGATTTAACATTGGGAACCTAATTTGGGAGAGAAATGGGTGATTTTTTTATTATGTTTTTTCATCATAGCACAATCGCAAATAAGAACTATCTCAATATAATAAACATACATTTCTGGGAATAAAAGGGCCTGTTTATACCTCTTATTTATAAAAAGATATTTGTGGCTAGAAGTTAGCATAACCTTGAATTATTTATCTTTTTCCTGCTTTGTTGACAAATATTCTTTTAACCTTCCTTACTGTGGCCATAACTTTACCCAAAGACCATGCAAATATGTTCCTGAATATTCATGAATCTATGTAAATTATGTTAAACATGTACGTAATGAGTGAGGCATGCTCCAAAGATCACCTTGTGTTACATGCTAAAGGACATTTTGATGTGAGGCCAGAATATCTCATCCTGTGTAAAACCTGTGAAAAATATCAGAGGAACCCATTATTACATCCTTGTTCAACTGGAGAGTTAATATGTCCTGAGGCTCTGGTTCCTTGTACTAAACATAATGTTCTCTAATTTTCTCAGGACCCGGACTCATATTTAATCAATAGTATTAGGTAGATTGAATCAATCTTACAAGAAAAATTTTACCTAAAGCAAAAATCTAACAAAATGGCAGAGCTGAAATTGAATCTCAAAGTTTTTATATGAATACCACATTTCATTTGATGGCAATTAGCAGTGATTCTAATGCACATAGACCATATAAAGGGTTGAATAGTATATGGAAAACACATAAAAATGAATAAATGTAGCAATGCATTTGCATTTTACTCTTTATTAAAATGATGGGTCCATAATTTATTTAAAATATATTCACATTACTGGAATACAGAGAAATGTCCAAATCACAGAACTACCAAGTCTTAATTAGTGGGGATTGCTCTAAAAACTCTATCTGTGGCAGAGAACATTTGCTATCTGTGTTTATTAGTCACACACTGTAATAATATCATGTTCTTGATGTCCTTGAGTATTTTTTGCTCACACACATGGAAGACATGGATGTAAGAAAGAGAGTGTTTGAGAGTATAAGAGATTTCAGAGAAATGCCCAAAGTAAAATAATAGAAAGTTTGTGTGTGTGTGTGTGTGTGTGTGTGTGTGTGTGTGTGTGTGTGTGTGTCAGGACAAAGCCTGTATCTTTCTTATTTTTTTCTTTCTTAGAAGATAACAGAGGACAATATCAATTTTAATGACCTCATAATACACACACTGTTTATATTCTTTAAAGATCTCTTCATGCAAAAATCATTCCATGACTTAATATTCATTTATTTTTTGAGACTGTGTCTCAGGGAGGCCATGCTATCAAATCAAGTAGCAGAGGAGAGCCCTGAATTCTGGGTCCTCCTAAATCTACCTCTCAACAGTGGCAATAGATGTATGCACCAAATTCAGACATCTAACTTTTAAAAAATAAATAAGTGTTGTAGATTGACCTGCAGTAATTTTACACCCTTTTTAAGTTTTGGGGCATTTCAATACTTAAGAAGGTGCATTTATCAGGTTTTGTATTGGCAAATCCATCATCTCAGACATGTATTTGAACATTTCAAAGACTGTGAAGAACCAGGGCTGCTTTGAAGTTAGGTTAAATGTATTTTTCTGTTATAGAGCAAGATAGGCAATGAGCCTATGTTGGCTAGCTGCGGAATATGATGTGAACGAGAAATGTCACCTATAGAAACTTGTATTGGAAAACGTGGTCCCCACTTGGTGGTCCTTTTGAGAAAACTATGGAATCTTCAGAGAGAGTAGTCTTGCTGGAGAAAACATATCACTGGGAATAGGATTTGTGGTTTTTATATTATGACTCCACTTCCTATTCCTTGTATCTTCTTCCCATGCATAGATGCAAGATGATCACTGTACATTCTTACTTTCACACTGGGATCATGCTCATTCTGATGCTGTGCCTTCTCTTCATGTTGGTTTGTATCCTTTTCTGAAGTATAACTTACAATAAACTACTTTCTCATCTAGTGTACTTAGAGTCATAGTGTTTTATCATAGTATCAGAAATGAACCAATACAGATATAAGGTTGCAATATGAATTGTATAAGAGGCTTCATGGACTTGAAAGATCAAAGACAACTGTAATAATGAGCCAGCTTGTCAGAAAAATACAAAGTCAGGCAAATTTCTGAGTTATGTTCAGCCCAGGAAAGAGCAAATTTAGGTCCAGGCTTCATGGGAATGGTGATCTCAGGGCCATATCCCACTCAGCTAAATATAATGTTTGTGTTTACAAAAGCAGGAGGATCTATGAGTTCAATTGCTATGTTAGAAAAATGTACTTGCTGTCTATTCTGAAAATCAAGGTTGTTTAGTTAATAAATTGCTGATTCATAGTAGAATCAAAATGGAACCTGGGGTAGATGATTTAATCAGTGTGAAAATAAAAGTCTAGGATTTGTTCTGCAAGAGCTCAACTGTCTGTATATCTATCTGAACAGCCATCTCAGATAAAAGACTAGGCTGTCAGCTTGCACCCATTATTGACTTTGCGTCATTTCCTTTTCCACTCTTGAGCACTCCTTCCTTAGGACCCCCTCTCCAAGATACAGCTAGTACATGGTAAACATATAAAGGCAGAACTATTATAACTACACATGACTTATCAATGGAGACACTGAGAGACAGAAGCGCTGCAGTGTCTAAGAGATCACAGGTTCCAGGCCAGACTACTACACTCAATATAACTTTCAATCACCATGGTGGTGTGTATATGCTTGGCCCATGGTGTGTCAGTGTTGGGAGTTGTGGCCTTGTTGGAGAAGGTGTGGCATTATTGGAAGAAGTGTCACTGTAAAGGTGTATATTGATACTGCCTGTTTAGCTTCCAGGAAAATGGTCTTCTCCTGGCTGTTATCAGACCAAGATGTAGGACTCTCAGTTCCTCCTTCAGCAGCACATGTACCTGCACACTGCCATGCTTCTCACCATACTGACAGTGGACTAAGACTCTGAAACTGTAAGCCCGTCTAAATTAAATGTCCATTATAAGAGTTGCTTTAGTCACGGTGTCTGTTCACAAAAATGGAAACCTTAACTAGGACAGAAGTTGGTTCCAGAAACTAGTGTATTGATGCAAAAGACCTGGCCAGGTTTTGTTTAGAAGAATGTATATTTGATGACTTTGGACCTAACATATTCCAACTGCCCTAATAACCACAGATGATGGCGATTTCTAGCATCCAGAAAAGACTTAAAATGGAGGGATTAGAACACCAACTTAGCCACAAGAACCTTGCTTGATCCACAATTTGTCCTGCCTCTAAGAGGTGCAGGATAGTGATGGACCTGAAATTGATGTATTGGTGCCAGAGAAGAACACACAAGATATTAAAAGGATACCAAGTCCGATTTCTTGGAAGCTCCAGAATATAACTAATACTTTTGGCTCAAGCTAGGATTACCAATAAGTAGTCTAATTCCATCCACATTTTGAAAGGGTGTAAGAGGTTTTGTATTTTCTAAATTCTACCAGTTTAATGTCTGAATTCCCTCATTGGATTAATGCGAGAAGAGAAATACAGCACCAGAGACAGTATTGGCACCTCCAGGGAGTTTCCTTTTTTATGCATTATTTGTTTTTTTAATATTCAAAGTGCAGCCCCTCCCTCAACTTCTCCCAGTCCTGTCCTGGTAATGTAGCTCTTATAGCAATTATTCATTGAAAAATGTGTTTGTTTTTATGCCAATACCATATAGGTTGATCAATAGAATAGAATTGAAAAATCCAGAAAGAGACCCACAGGCCTATGGACACTTGGTTTTGGACAAAGAAGCCAAAACCATACATTGGAAAAAAGAAAAGAAATTCCAACACATGGTGCTCTTCAAACTGTATCTCTTCATGTAGAAGAGTGAAAATAGACACATATTTGTAGTAGGTTAGCCTAATGCTTGTATTCTAATGTTAAGTTTTGAAGTCAGCACATAGTTTCTGGTAACCTGACCCCAGTTAATTCCAATTGGTAGATAAAGATGCCCACAACCAATAGGTGGGAATGAGACACATAAGTGGGATTTTCAGTTTTCTAGGCTTGGGACCTCACAGACAACTCCCCCAATCCAATATTTATCATTATACGGATGAAACCCTATTGCTGATTCAGATATAAATAACCTGGAAAGAATTTGATGAAGTAAAAAATAAAAACGTGCCTCCCTGGGGGATTATAAATCAACCCTGAAAATATTCAAAAAGGGAATTCTATTAATTATCTGGGATATAGAATAAGTCTAAAAATGGTTAGGCTACAAAAGGCATAAATCATAAAAACCAACTAAGGACCCTCAATGATTTTCAGAAGTTACTGTGATATATTTACAGGGTGCAGCCTGTTATTGCACTGACTACTTAAGAGCTAAACAATTTATTTAATACATTACATGGTGATAAAGATTTAAAAAGCCATAGGAACTTATCAGCTGAGGCTGAGAAGGAGTTAGTTCTGCTAGAAAGGAAATAATAGAATACATATATAGACTGTATAAATTGAAAAATGGCCTATATTTTAGTTATTTTACCTTCTATTCAATCACTACAAGAATTCTCAAACATCAGGAAGATTATAACTTAGAGTAGATATTTTAGCACTTAAACAGGGTAAGATATTAAAAACCTATACAGAGAAGGTCACTAAATTGATAGTAAAAGAAAAAAATGAGACTTCAACAATTATCCTGAATGGATTCAGCTGAAACTGTGGTACCTTTTACTAACACAGAAATTGACTCATTGTGGGAACAAGATGAATATGGATGAGTGTGAAGTAATTTCTTTGGAGTGATTAACAACAGAAACTTTTTTAAAAAGTTACTTCGGTTCATAAAAAGAACTAATTGGATTCTCCCTCATATATTCAAATGAATTCCAATTTCTTGGTCCCCTATATTTTCCATTAATGCAAATAAATCAAGAAAGACAAAATATAAATCAGAAGATGTAAGAGTCTCTTAGTATAGTAACTTGCTCTCAATATGCAGAAAGGGTTGTTTTACACAAAGAGATGGCTGAACTTATTCATGATGATTCTGAATTGATTTCACTATTTAGTCCACTTTGACAAATGAACAGAAGTAGGAGTCATCCAGTATACATAACATACAGAAGACCCCATAAAGTTTTTCAAGGCCATATAGCAAAAGGTAGTAATGAAATTGACCACCTATTCATAGGAAATGTATGAGAGGCTACAGAGTTCAGGAAAAAAACATCATGTTAGCAGCAAAGGCTTAAAGAACGAATGCTCTATTAATTGGCAACATTCCAAGGAAATAGTGACACAATGTCCTATTCGTTCATTATATAGCCAAACTCTATTACCTACAGGGAGTAAACTTAAATGTATCCAAAGAAATGAAATTAGGCAAAGGAATATGTTCTATTTTACAGAGTTTGAGAAACTGAAATATGTGCATCATACTATAGACATATACATTTGTTAGAATTTACGACCATTATGGGAATACCCATATAAATTAAAATGGATATGTCTCTAATAAGATTAGAGAGTTTTTTTACAAATTATTAGAGAAAGCATGTTACAGTCATTTCACATAATCCTACAAGACAAAAATATTGCAGAAAGTTCTAATCAAACTCTAAAGGAGATACTTAACAGACAAAAGAGGAAAACAAAAAATCCCCAGAGGTAGATTACATAGGGCTTTATTTACCTTATATTTTTAAATGCTAGTGAAGAAAACCTATGGCTACTAAAAAAACATTGGATTGTAGAGAAAATCTGCTAAACTAAACCAGCCAGTTTGTTTTAAGGATGTTGTAACATCAGGATTGTAAATGGGAAATGTGTTGTGCTCAAGGGAGTGTTATGCCTGTATATCCACAAGGAAATAAAAAGCTATGAGTTTCTTCCAAATTGATAAAAACTCTTGATGACAAAAAAGACCTCCTATAGACCTTTGCTACAGACAAGAAGAAAGAGATAAACAAGATCAACAAGATAGGTGATGTATATGTTGTGATATATATATGAGAGAGAGAGGGGGGGAGGGAGAGAGGGAGAGAGAGGGGGGAGAGAGAGAGAGAGAGAGACAGAGAGAGACAGAGAGACAGAGAGACAGAGAGAGAATTGAGTGTAAATGTCTATATACAGACAATAACCACTATTTGGTACAAAATTCTCATGACTTTTTATTACATACAATACTTTAGGATGGCATGAATAGAAATTTATATTTTAGTTTAATTATGTGATCAAACTAACCTCTAAAGAAAGACAGCTGGCTTTCTTTATTGATCTCCATTAACTGATCTTTGCACCCTACACATTCCATATGAATGTCTTTACAGAGTTATGTGTTGCTTGTAAGGTTTATATAATGCAGAATCGAAGAGGAGAACACAGGCCTGAAAATATTCACACTCTAAAATGCTGAGATTCTAGAACTTTCCATTCCAGCTCCTTGCTTGATTCTACCTCAACTATACTGTAGATGTTTCCTCTAAAGACTTGCTTCCAGGACTTTTCCAGAGCAGCTTTCAGATGTTATAGTCAGAATGTCAGCTAAGCTGTGAATTTTCTCAACACATAGAGAATGGAAGGAAAATGAGCCCTCCTTTGGCAAAACCAATTCTCCTATTTCTCTTTGATCCCCCAGAAAGGAATTATTCTCCCCAATTCAGCTAAAAGCAAGCAAAATAATATTGTTGTTCCAGTCCCTTAGTTTATGGTGGATGGTTCTTACTATTTTATGAATTATATATGTTGTCATTTTAAGGGATAATTCACAAATGTTGTAGCTTTGGACAGGAAGGAAATTACAGAGCTTAGACTCAGGGATTTCTACTTTTCCTTTCCTCTTCTCTATCCTTCCTTTTTACACAAAGGAAGGGGGTATAGAAGAGAAAAATGGGGATATAGTAATATCATAGAAATTAGAGGAACAAAAACAGGTAGGTTATTAAATTTATTCTTGTTTTAATTGTGGAAATTTATTTCATTTCATATTTCCCCTCTGTTGAGATAGAGAAATTGAGTATCCATAAAATTCTGTATGATTCTGAACATTTTAGAGAAAAAAATCTCCATGTGGCTTCACTTGAGGATTTGGGCTGTCAAACCAAGTTGACCACAACAGCTGAAAGTTGGTATTTCCAGGGACAGAGGCAGGAAGTACAGGTGGAACTGTGAATGGACACCTGGCACTCCAGGCTTCCCATCTGGGAACAAGTGAATCCTGACTGGACATCATCAGTGATGGTTCCCATGAAGCTGTGCAGAAGATGTAAATACACCAGAATCCCAAGGCTAGTGTACTGGAGATCGCATCACCATTGGAATTTCAGGGTACATGAAAAGCAGGGTATTATAAGACCACCTGAGACTTGGATTCTGTGTCCAAGGATCATGTATAGTTCCCATGCATAAGGAAGAACCAAGGGTTCAGTTGTTGGCCTCTCATTAAGAGAGCTCTCTGCAGGTCCCTCATGTTCAGCATCAGTTGAATGCAGCTATCCCAGCTCTTCCTTGGACCCTGTTGATCAAGGTACCTACAAAGGGAATTAAGCTTCTTTTTTATCTTCTTGCCTGGATGGATGATTTCATATTCGACGACTTCCCACTCTTGCAGGAAGTTTCAGATTTCATGCTGAAAACAATGGCTATCAGAAGGACCTGAAGACCTTCATCCTTCCTTCCTCGGACTTCTCCTATTCACTGCTTTGGTGTGCCTCACAATTTGGACTTGGTTTGCATCTCCTTGCATTTTCCCTCCTGAGCTTCCCTTGCTGAACACAACATCTTATAGAGATATATTACACTGGCAGAAATCTTTGTAATTAATGCAAATTGAAGTTATAATTTTACATTGGTACAGAATTTATTGATTGATACAGATGTAAGGTTGCGATTGGGGCAAATTTCTTATATTGATACAAAATTTCAAATTAATATTGTTACACTTTGATAGGCATTGTGTCTATGCAACTCCTTTGAGAAAACAAGGCTTAGACTAAGAACTGGCTTTACAAACTTTTTAGGATAATTAAGTAACACAAGTTAAGGTCCTTATAATAAACTCATGGTTATATTTGATTCTGATTTAATTATAATAAAGTGTTTTAACTGTACTCAAAGAGAAATGACTAAGAATAATTAGATTTAAGAATTTAGGCCCACCAGAAGCTGGAAAGAACCCAGATGCCCTTCAACCAAGAGGAATGGATACAGAAAATGTGGTACATCTACACAATGGAATATTACTCAGCTATCAAAAACAACGACTTTATGAAATTCGTAGGCAAATGGTTGGAACTGGAAAATATCATC
>NC_046155.1:199404758-199475078 GCF_011064425.1 Rattus rattus
TCTAATCTGTATTCTTTTGATCTCCTTTTGTTGTCTGATTGTTCTGGCTAGAACTTCAAGAACTATATTGAATAAGTAGGGAGAGAGTGGGCAGCCTTGTCTAGTCCCTGATTTTAGTGGGATTGCTTCAAGTTTCTCTCCATTTAGTTTAATGTTAGCTACTGGTTTGCTGTATATGGCTTTTACTATGTTTATGTATGGGCCTTGAATTCCTATTCTTTCCAGGACTTTTATCATGAAGGGGTGTTGAATTTTGTCAAATGCTTTCTCAGCATCTAATGAAATGATCATGTAGTTTTTTCTTTCAGTTTGTTTATATAATGGATCACGTTGATGGTTTTCCGTATATTAAACCATCCCTGCATGCCTGGGATGAAGCCTACTTGATCATGGTGGATGATTGTTTTGATGTGCTCTTGGATTCGGTTTGCCAGAATTTTTTTTCTTTATTAACTTGAGTATTTCCTATTTACATTTTGATTGTTATTCCCCTTCCCAGTTTCTGGGCCAACATCCCCTTAACCCTTCCCCCTCCCCTTCTATATGGGTGTTCCCCTCCCCATCCTCCCCCCATTACCCCCCTCCCCCAACAATTACATTCACTAGGTGTTCAATCTTGGCAGGACCAAGCGCTTCCCTTCCACTGGTGCTCTTACTAGGCTATTCCTTGCTACCTACGAGGTTGAAGCCCAGGGTCAGTCCATGTACAGTGTTTGGGGTTTGGCCTTGTCCCTGGAAGCTCTGGTTGCTTGGCATTGTTGTTCATATGTGGTTTCGAGCCCGTTCAAGCTCTTCCAGTCTTTTCTCTGATTCCTTCAACGTTCTCAGTTCAGTGGTTTGCTGCTGGCATTCCCCTTGTATGTGCTGTATTCTGGCTGTGTCTCTCAGGAGTGATCTACATCTGGTTCCTGTGGGCCTGCACTTCTTTGCTTCATCCATCTTATCTCATTGGGTGGTTTGCCAGAATTTTATTGAGTCTTTTTGCATCGATATTCATAAGGGAAATTGGTCTGAAGTTCTTTTTCTTTTTTGTGTCTTTGTGTGGTTTAGGTATAAGAGCAATTGTGCCTTCATAGAAGGAATTCAGTAGTGCTTCATCTGTTTTGATTTTGTGGAATAGTTTGGATAGTATTGGTATGAGGTTTTCAATGAAGGTCTGATAGAATTCTGCACAGAATCTACCTGGACCTGGGCTGTTTTTGGTTGGCAGACCTTTAATGATTGCTTCTATTTCTTTAGGAGTTATGGGGTTGTTGAAATGGTTTATCTGTTCCTGATTTAACGTTGGTCCTGGTTTCTGTCTAGGAAATTGTACATTTCCTTCAGGTTTTCAAGTTTTGTTGAATATAGGCTTTTGTAGTAGGATCTTATGATCTTTTGAATTTCCTCTGATTCTGTAGTTATGTCTCCCTTTTCATTTCTGATTTTGTCAATTTGTACACAGACTCTGTGTCCTCTCGTTAGTCTGGCTAAGGGTTTATCTATCTTGTTGATTTTCTCAAAGAACCAACTTTTGTTTCTGTTGATTCTTTGTATGTTCTTTTTGTTTCTACTTGGTTGATTTCAGATCTGAGTTTGATTATTTCCTGCCTTCCACTCCTCCTGGGTGTATTTGCTTCTTTTTGTTCTAGAGCTTTTAGGTGTGCTGTCAAGCTGCTGATATATGCTCTCTCCTGTTCTTTTTGAAGGCACTCAGAGCTATGAGTTTTCCTCTTAGCACAGCTTTCATTGTGTCCTATAAGTTTGGGTGTGTTGTACCTTCATTTTCATTAAATTCTAAGAAGTCTTTAATTTCTTTATTTCTCCTTTGACCATGTTATCATTGAGTAGAGCATTGTTCAGTTTCCATGTATATGTGGGCGTTCTTCTCTTATTGCTCTTGAAGACCAGCTTATCCCGTGGTGGTCTTATAGGACGCATGGGATTATTTCTATATATCTATATCTATTGAGGCCTGTTTTATGACCAATTATATGGGCAATTTTGGAGAAAGTACCTTGAGGTGGTGAGAAGGAGTTGTATCCTTTTGTTTTAGGATATAATGTTCTATAAATATTTGTTAAGTCCATTTGGTTCATGACTTCTCTTAGTCTGTCTGTGTCTGTTTAATTTCTGTTTCCATGATCTGCCCATTGATGAGCGTGGGGTGTTGAAATCTCCTACTCTTTTTGTGTGAGGTGCAATGAGTGCTTTGAGCTTTAGCAAGGTTTCTTTTATGTATGCAGGTGCCCTTGTATTTGGGGCATAGATATTTAGGATTGAGAGTTCATCTTGGTGGATTTTTCCTTTGATGAATACGAAGAGTCCTTCCTTACCCTTTTTGATGACTTTTAGTTGAAAATTGATTTTATTCGATATTAGAATGTCTACTCCAGCTTGCTTCTTCAGACCATTTGCTTGGAAAGGTGTTTCCCAGCCTTTCACTCTGAGGTAGTGTCTGTCTTTGTCTCTGAGGTGTGTTTCCTTTAGGCAGCAGAATGCAAGGTCCTCATTGTGTATCCAGTTTGTTAATCTATGTCTTTTTTGGGGGAGTTGAGTCCATTGATGTTGAGAGATATTAAGCAATAGTGATTGTTGCTTCCTGTTATATTCATATTTGGATGTGAGATTATGTTTGTGTGCTTTTCTTCTTTTTGTTTTGTTGCCAAGACGATTAGTTTCTTGCATTTTGTAGGGTGTACCTTGCCTCCTTACATTGGGCTTTGCCATTTATTATCCTTTGTAAGGCTTGATTTGTAGAAAGATATTTTGTAAATTTGGTTTTGTCATGGAATATCTTGGTTTCTCCATCTATGTTAATTGAGAGTTTTGCTGAGTACAGTAACCTGGGCTGGCATTTGTGTTCTCTTAGGGTCTGTATGACATCTGCCCAGGATCTTCTGACTTTCATAATCTCTGGTGAGAAGTCCGGTGTGATTCTGATATGTCTGCTTTTGTATGTTACTTGACTTTTTTCCCTTACTGCTTTTATTATTCTTTTTTTGTTTTGTGCATTTGGTGTTTTGAGTATTATGTGATAGGAGGAGTTTCTTTTCTGGTCCAATCTATTTGGAGTTCTGTAGGCTTCTTGTATGCTTATGGGTATCTCTTTCTTTAGGTTAGGGAAGTTTTCTTCTATGATTTTGTTGAAGATATTTACTGGTTCTTTGAGCTGGGAGTCTTCACTCTCATCTATACCTAGTATCCTTAGGTTTGATTTTCTCATTGAATCCTGGATTTCCTGTATGTTTTGAACCAGTAGCTTTTTCCATTTTACATTTTCTTTGACCGTTGTGTCAATGATTTCTATGGAATCTTCTGCTCCTGAGATTCTTTCTTCTGTCTCTTGTATTGTGTTGGTGATGCTGTATCTACAGCTTCTTGTCTCTTCCTTTGGTTTTCTATATCTAGAGTTGTCTCCCTCTGTGCTTTCTTTATTGCTTCTATTTTCATATTTAATTCCTTTACCTGTTTGATTGTGGTTTCCTGGAATTCTTTCAGGGATTTTTGTGATTCCTCTCTATAGGCTTCTACATGTTTATTTATGTTTTCCTGTGTTTCTCTAGGGGAGTTCTTTATGTCTTTCTTGCAGTCCTCCAGCATCATGATCGAATGTGATTTTCAATCTAGATCTTGTTTTTCTGGTGTGTTTGGACATTCAGTGTTTGCTTTGTTGGGAGAATTGGACTCTGATGATGACATGTAGTCTTGGTTTCTGTTGCTTGGTTTCCTGTCCTTCCCTCTTGCCATCAGGTTGTCTCTGGTGTTACCTTGTTCTGCTATTTCTGACAGTGGCTAGAGCGTCCTATAGGCCTGTGTGTCAGGAGTGCTATAGACCTGTTTTCCTGTTTTCTCTCAGCCAGTTATGGGAAGAGAGTGTTCTACTTTTGGGTGTGTAGTCTTTCCTGTCTACTGGTCTTCAGGTTTTCCTGTGGGCCGTGTCCTGAGTCCACCAGGCATGTTGCTTGGAGAAGAAAAGTTGGTCTTACGTGTGGTTTTGCGGCTGAAGTGTCTTCTGGGTATCTGCCTTTGAGCTCTCCGTGAGGGCGGCAACCAGGAGGGCCTGTGCCGCCTTTTCCCAGCGGCCCCGTGAACTGGGGTCCCAGATGCCATTAAGTTTTTTCCTCTGGACTACAGAAATGTGTAGTCTCTTCTGGCTTCCCAGTTGTGTCTGCCCCTCTGAAGGTTTAGCTTTCCCTCCCATTGGATTTGGGAACAGAGAACTGTTGACCTGATCCCTTCAGGTTAGGTTGGTTTCTGGACTGCAGGGGACCTGCTGCTCGAGTGCCCTATATTTTATTTTTTCTAATTTTATATTTAATCATTGATGATTGATGTGCTTGTTTGTATTGCTTTTGTCTTTGCATTTATCTTTTGGATATGCAAGTACAATAGCAAATATGTGGACATTAGCGGATAAGTTGCAGAAGTGATTTCTGTCCCCAATTAAGTGGGACTTGTGGATTTAATTGGGGTCATGACGGTTAGCATCTAGTGTCTTTACTTGCTGAGGTGCTGAGACATCATTTTGACTCTTATTGTAAACTTGAAGAATGGGATTATGGTTATGTTAGAAAATTATATATATCATTTGGAATAACTGTGTTTGCAATTTTTCTTTTTACATAAAAATTATCTAATGTGTATGTATGTAGTGTGTGTGTATATACATTTGTGTGCCCACTCATGTGCTTTCACATTGGTGAGCATGGCATGGCTTACCTGGGGAGTCAGAGGACACTTTTGGAGATTTACTTCTCTTTTTCTACCTATGTGTGAGCATTGCAATCAAATATAACTCATTTGGTTTGCATATCAAGTGACTTTTCCCATCTGAACTCTTTTGCCAACCTTGGGATTTGTTTCCAAAAACAGGAAAATAGCTTAGTAGCCAGGGTGAATTGGTCATGACTCCACAGTGACCAATTTTTTGTTTTCTGAAGTTATTTCTTGTAGGTCCAAATTCTCTATTATTGAATATTTGTGAAAAGTCCTTAAGGTACTGCACAGACCATAAAATTTGAATTGAAGTGGTTGCATTGACACCAGTACATAGGCGCAGGCCGGCATGTCCTTGGGCTAGAGAGCCGGACATCTCCCCAAGAGTTTGATCGTTTGTGGTGTTGACCAGCCCGAACCGAATTTAAAATGGGTGATGTTGAAAAAGGAAGGAAGGTTTTTGTTCAAAAGTGTGTCCAGTGCCACACTGTGGAAAAAGGAGGCAAGCATAAGACTGGACCAAACCTCCATGGTCTGTTTGGGCAGAAGACAGGCCAGGCTGCTGGATTCTCTTACACAGATGCCAACAAGAACAAAGGCATCACCTGGGGAGAGGATACCCTGATGGAGTATTTGGAAAATCCCAAAAAGTACATCCCTGGAACAAAAATGATCTTCGCTGGAATTAAGAAGAAGGGAGAAAGGGCGGACCTAATAGCTTATCTTAAAAAGGCTACTAATGAATAATTCCACTGCCTTATTTAGTACAAAACATACGTCTCATGGATTTTAATGTATACCATAATTTAATTCATACACCAAATTCAGATCATGAATGGCTAACAATATTTTTGTTGGACAGCCCCGATTCAAGTAAAATTGACTTGTCATAAAGTGGATATGATCTTTTTTAAAGTAACACTTCCAGTTGTATACATGCTATTACTGCTCTCCCTTTCTCAAGATAAGACTGAACTTAATTAGTAATGTTTTACTTTACATAAAAATGGGGGTGTCGCCTCAAACCTATTGAATGGTTTTATACTTAGATTTATATAACTGGGTATATGAATATGTTTAAATCCTGGGAAAATTCTATCACTGTCTCAGAAACAAGAAGACTCACCTGTGCTTCAGTGTGTGTTCACTGGCCTCTGACAGGCAATGCTAAACACCAGGACGGAACTATTTTTGACAATGCTGTTTTAATTAGAATTCCCTACATCAATGATGCTGCCTTTCAACACTGAAAGGCATTTACTGTGGTTTATGTATAATATCAAATAAAGAGTATTTAACACTTAAAAAATTGAATTGAAGAATTTACCTAGTACAAAAATATGGTGGAGTGGTGGACAACACAGTGAGTATAGTTTATGAAATTTGTGCCAAACATCATATTTCTGCTACTGGGATATTTGCTTCTTGTACCCACCTGTCTCTTTCCTGTTTCTCCAAAACATTGCCCTAGGCACCCAGTCCACAACTATTTTTGGACTTGCAAGTTTCCCAGGAGACAGTGAGTCCCATTGTCACCCCTCCTGTAATTGGCAGATGATGCCCAGATCCTTGACCCTGGATAAAGAGATGCTAGGAAACCTCAAGAGAAGGGGAAACAACTTTTAATGGCTCTGGGATTTACTGTCCACTCACCTCTTCTAATGAATGATCAATATCCTCCCTGTAACTCATTAGATTATAGTTTCCAGTGTGGTCTTACCCTCAGACCCTTGATCAAGGGCAATCTCCAAGATAAAATCCTCCTACAATGCTAGCCAATGTCCCACGTGGGGCTGTCCTTTTCTTGGATGTCTGACTTCTAGGAGGCATGTGGTTGTGTACTTTCCTTTTTGCTCTCTTTGGCTGTCTCCCTGGGTCTGCTCTTTCTGGACTAAGAGCCTGGATGTTGCCAAGGCAGAGTCCTCACTTTGATCGTCCTGGAGATGTAATAGTTGGGGGCAGCTTCTCCATCTTTCACTTCTCTGATGGTACCCTGTCTAATTTCACTGCCCCACCAACTGGGCTGCAGGCTTCAAGGTAAGTGCTGGACATGGGGTAGGGGCCTCTGAAAGTGAGAGGCAGCTTTCAAAGTTCGTGTGAAGCCTTGGGTTAGAGTTCCGTCTCAAAATCCCATCTAGATGACCTTGACCTTTCTCTGTGTAAACGCAGTAGTTCTGCTGCTCTCCCTTTTACATCTCCTCTCTCCTTTTTTCTGATTTGTACCAGACAGAAATTTAGGTGCTCATGTACCGACAGAATTATATGAGTCCTACAGGTCAGGTGTGGATTCTCGATCCTTTTATATCCTTGCTTCTTAAAATAGGGTTCAGGTAGGCATTTGTTAAATGAGTAATTGTGTAATTAATACCTATATCAAAATTTATCAGCCTCCCATTTCCTCTATAATATATTGCTTTTGTTATTTTTTTTCTAAGAGTCCTGGGTTGCCTCTAGTTCACTAGGAAGTCAAGGATGACATTGAATTTCGAATTATCCTGCCTCCACCTTTAGAGTCCTGGGGTTATAGGGTACACTACCACATTTAGTGTATGAGGACCTAACTCCATGAACTGAGCCATATCTACAGTCATTTTGTGTTCATTTTTGACCCACCCTTTCAAATGTCCTGTTGCAGAGAGTAGTTGTCTAGCATTTGTCATTAGTATTCCTTTTGTGAATGTTTACATTTACCTTTAAAATTTGCAACGATGGCTTAGTATAGGTATATGACTTTACCCCTAGGACTCATGAACCTCAGGTAGGAGCATTGCTAATTTCAGGCAATATTTAAGTATATAAAATTTGACCTGAGTTAAAAGTAGTTGAAAAGAGTGTTTCCTAAAGAAACCACCATCATTCTGTATTCAACCACAAATGCTAGAGTCCTTTATTTCTGTATTTTCACATTTAAAATCACTTTAAATGATTTTTATTTGTATGTGCAACTGTATCTCCCTTTGTGCTATAACTACTGTGGAACACCTTGTGAATTTCAGGCTATCTTCAAACAGGATTACAGCTATGTTTGTCTTTTCTTTCTTTCTTTTTTATTTCTTTCTTCTTCCTCTTCCTCCTATTCCTTCCTTCTTTTCTTCTTTCCTTCCTTCCTCTTCTGCTTCTTCTTTGTAAACAGTTTCTGTCAGTCTCTGTCGATGAGACTATTGTAGCAGTCACTATATTCCTGCTGACACCTGAGTGCTGGAATCACAAGTGTGTGCCATCATAACTGTGTCCCATGCTATTCCTTATGTTAATGATTAATAGTTGTATGCATGTATTGGGTACAATGCAATATTTCAAAACTGTATATACTATAGAGTGATTAATCAATCTCATCAACAAATACTTCATTTACACACTCAAGTTTTGGAGATGTGAACATTTAAAGTCTAATGTGATAGTTGCAACAGGAGAGTGAGTTAAGGTTATACGGGCTGGAGAAATGCCTGAGTTGGAGAAGGGTCTTTTGTGTGAGATTGAAGCCAGAGTTTGGATTCTAATAACCTACATGAAAGCTTAATATGTTGAACATCTGTAATCTTTGTTAGGAACTTAGAGACAAGTGGATTCCTAAAGATTGATGGCCATCAGCCTAGCTGAATGGATGGAGTACAGGTTTAGTGAGGCAACCTGCCAGAAAACGTAAGTTGGAGAGGAGAAGGCTCATGGGATTAAGTCTTTAGCCTGCAAGCCTGATGTATGACCTGAATGTTCTCTTCCTGGAACCCACATAAAGGTGGAGGAAGAGAACTGGATCACATGTTGTAGTATGTGTGGGTCTATTAAAACACATGTGCACAGAATAATGATTTTAAAGGATGAAGAAGAAATTGAGAAAGCTATTCAGATATCCCATCAGCCTTTACAACCTCAGAGGAAACTATACCCATACACATTACACAGAAATAAACACATATACACATACACACATATACACATGAACACACACACAAATACATAGACACACAGACACACAGATACACACACATACACATGGTGAGCATTGTTGTAGAATACATTAGAAGGTGACAGTTGACATATATTCATACATACACATATACACATAAAAGAAGTTCATGGTCAATCTCCGTTGCATAATTAGTGAGGTCAGGTTAAGTGATATGGAGACTCAAACTTAAAAGAAAAAAGTCTACTCTCAACAATAACAATTAAAAAAATTTATTTAAAATGTAACATCAGTTGGATGTATTAGAGCTTGCCTTTAATCACAGTGCTCAAGAGGAAGTGGTGGGCAGATCTATGTGAATTCCAGACAATCAAGACTACACAGAGAGACCCTGTCTTAACACCCCCATCCACATGTATATGTATATCTATTAATCTATCTATCTATCTATCTATCTATCTATCTATCTATCTATCATCTATCTATCTTATCTATATCTTTTTCTCCTTCCTTAAACATTTCCATATGCACTCTCTTCTAAATTCATGGCCTTTTATTCTTCAATCATTATTATTGTTGCATTTGAATAATTATATAAATAAATATACACATGTAATTTATTGATTAATTTGGTGATGGTTTAATATTTTATTAGATTTGCTATTTGATGATTTCATATTTTTATGTTACATTTAATTTATTCTCATTCCTCCCAGCCCCTCTTATTTTCTTTCCATACCTGTCATTTCCTCCTTGATAGTGAAGGTCCCTTTTCTACATTCCAGCCTTTTTGTTTAGTACCCACTAATTTAACCCAAGGTTGTTGTCTGTGGCTTGAAATTATGGGGGTCTGAAATGTCCATTACAGCTTAGTGGATTCACTTGTTAGTGACATGAATAAAGACAATGACATTTTTAAACCCAAAATATATCAGTTGCCAATAGTTAAACAAGAAAATAGGCCAGGCAAAGAGATTGCCAGTGAATGATTGACTGTTGATAGGCTCACATGCATGCAGTGTCTGAGTCATGTTTTAAAGGGAGCATTTCACTTCTCATTCACATATCTTCTGGCTCTTAATGACAGAAAATCTGACACAGATGATAATTGCCATAATTAAAACCAACCATACTATTTGATAGATTTATTTTCCTTGTTTCCTTGAAACAGAGTCTCTCTGTGTAGGTCTAGCTTCCTTAGACTAGCTATGTAGATCACGTTTTGTTTTCTGATTCTCCTTTTTCGTCCTGAGTGGTGGGATTGAACAAGTGGGTCACCAACACAGCTCACTGTCTTCTGAAACTCTCCCTGTGATTACTGTCTCTATCTTCCCTGTGGCTCCCCTTTGACTCTTCTGAACGGGGCTCGTGTGCACATCTCTGTACAAATATTTGAGGAGGTGTATGTCTTTACTCAGATCCCTTGGGTCACAGTGTTCATTCTTGTTCGAATATGTCCCATAATGAGTGATAAATGTGGGCTTCTTTTTCCCTCAGTGTCTCCAGGTGGGGTTACCGGGTGGCACAGAGTTTTGTCTTTGCCATCGAGGAGATTAATAAGAGTGCTCAGTTGTTGCCCAATTTAACACTGGGCTTCTCCATTCGAAACTCTGGTGACTCAGTTCATGGAGCCCTCTATGAGACGATGGGCTTTCTCACAGGGCAGGAGGAGCCCATCCCCAACTACACATGCCGGCATGGCTCTCCACAGGCTGCCTTGGTCGGGGACACACGGTCATCCCTGTCTGTATCCATGGCCAGACTTCTGGGGCTGTACAAGTTTTCCCAGGTGAGTTGCTTAAAGCCTTATTCTTAGGGAATGTGGTGAATGTGATGATAGTGATAATGATGGTGTTGGTCACAGTAGTGAGCAGCTCTACTGAGGAGTCAGGTTCCCTGAATATTCTCAATGTCCAACGTGATTCTCTCCTCCATGTATATATAGTTTAGAAAAAATTATCATTCCTCTCCATTGAAAAGAATAGTGAGACAATTTCATTTTTATTATTTGAAATATATTTTATAGATTTACTGATTTTTAGTTTATATGTATTGCATATTTTGCCATTTTTATATGTGTGTGTTTGTGTGTGCGTGTACCACACGAATCTCTGGTGCTTGTGAACATAAGAACTACAAAAATGTAGTTCATATGGCTATATAACTTTTATGTGTCCTGAGGGTGCTGGAAATTAAACTTGGGTCCTCTCAAAGAGTACCAAGTAATGTTAACCATTCAGCCATATCTTCATCACCCTATTAATCAATCCATCAATCAATTATTATTAGAGAGGTAGAGTAACTCTGTCCGTGTCTTTAAATAAGTATGTGTGTGTGTGTGTTTGTGTGTGTGTGTGTGTGTGTACAATGAACCTTTGCATATCTGAGGAGTCTAGAAGAGGCTTCCTTCATCATTCCTCACCTATCCCTTGAGTCAAGATCTCTTCCTGAACCTACAGCCCATGATTTCTTGACCAGACTGGAATATTGAAAGCTCCACCTAGTGTCCTGTGTGCACACCTCTTGGAGCTAAGGATACTGTTATGAAGAGGATGCCCAACTTGTTACAGGAACACTAGCACCTGAGCTCCTATTATGATTTTGTAGCAAGTGCTGTTAGCCATCTTGATATCCCTCATGTTAGGCATATTTAAATTAGTAGATATTTCATTTCACTTTTCTGTATATGATCACACACCCCAAAACAAACTTTGTTTCTGTCTTTTTCAGGTGTGTATTGTGTGTGTGTGTGTGTGTGTGTGTGTGTGTGTGTGTGTGTGTGTGTAGGTAGCATCTCTGTGTAACATAGGTTGCCCTTGAACTCTTGATCACTTTTCCTCAGATTTCTGAGGACTGCACACTATTATGCTCAGAACAGAAATTTGATATATTGACTATTTTAAAGGGACTTCTTGAATTTCAACTTGTAGGGCTGCAAAATAAATTTAGTTAAATTTGAATTTCATGGCTGGAGATATGGCTCAGAGTTGAAGATCACTGGGTGCTCTTTTAGAAAAATTTCAAATCCCAACAACCACATGGTGTCTTAGATGAATCTGTAACTCCATTTCCAGACATGATATTCCCTCTTCTGTCCTGGAAGGCTAGCAGACACACATGTGGTGCAGATCATACATACAGGCAAAACACTCTTTTGTAGATAATAATAAAATACTGAGTTTCTAAGAATCAATGAATTGCTTTTAGTCTATGTTTGACCCAATATTTGTATTAAAATATAATTTGTTTTCAACTAGTAATGTGTGTTTCATGGGACAAACTAATACATAGAAATGATCATTACTTACTCAAAATCAAAACATAACAAGACCTCGCAAGACCGTCTGCATGAGTTTGATGGAGACTTTTCCTTCCACATGAAGCTACTAGATGCTATGGCCTTTGTCTTAAGACAGTACAAACTTTACACATTTTGTAGAAGAAGGTTTTCACTCATACTCTGAGACTGACCAGTCACATTCAGTGCCTCCCAAAACCAAAGAGAACACACTAGACCTGACCACATGGGACCAGACCACACCAGAGCACAGTAGACCAGACCAAACCTCAACAGACACAGAACCCACTCGTCACATATCCAAGTACTCTCTGTTTTCTGAACATATTAACACCTCCTCTTTGACAAAATGATAGAGCAGATTCCTATTTCTCTTAAATTTGGAAACCCTCACAATGATAGTCTGATAAGAACCTATAATTCATTCATTCTTAGGAGGTGCAGCAAGGTGGCTCATTGGGCTAAGGTGTTTTCTAGCAAGTTTGATGATTTGAATTTGAGGCTCTGGAACTCACTAGGTGGAGGAAGAAAACCAGTCCCCATAATTTCTCTTCTATGTCTACATATGCATCCTCACAGACAGGTAGACATACATTAGGACACATACACACAGACACACACACAGACACACACAAAGACACACACCCCCACGCATACACAAACACACACACATACACATGAATTTTCTAAAGAATGTTCTAACAGCTGCATGCAAATGAAAGGAGAAGACCAAGCCTTGCTGAGGTGCTGCAAACAAATATAGCAGTGGGCAGTTGGAAGGACAGATGCTGATAGTAAAGATATGGTTCTGGGCTTCTTTTGAGAAGCTACAGGGCAGTCTGTGGTGATCAGCTATTGTAGGGCACACAGCTACTTGGAAGGATCAGGATCTTTCTCAAAACATTATTGTAGGGTTGGTTCTTATGCTGTCTTGCTCCCAATTGGTTCTTGATCTGTCAGTAAAGAAGCCATGAATAAATTGCTGGGTATAAGATATTGGTGGGACATCCAGGTCCCTGGAGGAAAAGAGACAGAAAGATGAAAGAGATTAGAGAGTAGAGTTCACCATGCTTCAGTGAGGTCTCAGGAGGAGTGTGACCTGTGGCACCTCTTTTCCAGGTGGGAGATAGGAGTGTCCAGCGATTGTGTCCAAATGCAAGTTGAGAAGGAACAACTGTGTGTGTCTCTTTTATCAGTGGTTTCAAAGAAACTAGGGTTGGCACTGGTAGAGTGACACATTATTTTCATTTTTCATAAAATTTGTTATGCTTTAGATTGCAATATACATTTTTGTGTATGTGTGTATGTCTGTGCAAATCTATGCAACAGGTGTGAGAGGAAGCCAGAAGCAAGTCAGATTTCCTGGGGCTGGAGTTACAAACAGTTGTGAGCCACTACATGTGGGTGTTGGGAGTTTAACTGGAGTACTTTACAAGTTGAACAAGTGCTGGAACTGCAGAGCCTTCTCTTCAGCCTCATCCTTCCAACATTCCATTCATACCATAATCGTGCTCCTGAGTCCTTGACCTCATCTACTCTCTTATTGCCTGTCTCTTCCTTGACAGATCAGCTATTCATCTTCCCTACCTAGCCTAAGTGACAAGATCCAGTTTCCGTCCTTCCTTCGGACACTGCCTAGTGATCTCACATCCTGTCATGCACTTACTCAGCTGATAATTCACTTTCAGTGGTCCTGGGTGATCATTCTGGCTCAAGATGATGACTTTGGACAGCAGGCCAGTTCTCTGGCCACTCAGCAGCTGAGTGCAGCCAGTGTGTGCACTGAGTTTCACCTCCATGTCCCTTCCCAACAGTCCTTGGGGAAGATTGAAGAGACTGTCCAGAAGATGCAGAAATGTACAGCCAGAGTTGTTCTGGTTTTCTTAAGCAATTCAGATTTCCAGCTCATCTTGTCTGGCTTACTGGCTGCCTCTGTCTCAGGGCAGGTATGGGTCAGCAGTGACCCTCTGCACATGACACTCAGTCTGAGCATTCCAGGTGTTTCTCAGGTCTTGCAAGGCACATTTGGCCTTCTGTATCACAGCAGCAGGGCAATTGGCTTCCCTGAGTTCTTTGCTCACTTGCATCCCAACCAGACCCCAGAAGACATTTTTATAAAGAAGTTCTGGGAGTATACATTTGATTGTACATGGCCCTACCAGAACAGCACAGTGACCGAGGGTGTCCAGGTCTGCTCAGGCAATGAGAGTCTGAAGAACAAACCTCATCCTTTCCCAGAAGTGAGTAAAATTGATGCTGCTTACACAGCTGTCTACAGCATTGCCCATGCCCTGCACCAGGATGGGAAAGGCACAAATCCCCAGGACTTCCATCACTGGCAGGTGAGAGAGACATGTGTGGAGTGGATGGTTCAGGGATGGTTGGGGGAAGAATTATAATGCTTTTTACAAAGCTGTAGAAGTACAGCATATTATATGCTTTTGCAAGGATGTCCCATATTCGCACTGATAAGCCACCATAGAAATTGCATTGCAGAAGGAATCCAGGCTCTGTGTTTGATTTCAGATGAATCCAGTCCCTATGGGGTTACCTCTGTACAACCTTAAGTTGCCTAGTACATTTAATTTTCGTAAAATAGTAACCTTTTTTGTGTCCCAAATTTGAGCTACTGCGAACGTTTTTAGTACAGGCATGTTGAAAATCAGAATCTCAATGATACATCAAATGTTATTATATATATATATATATATACATGTATATGAGTGCATGTGCATGTGTGGCAGGGTTATGTACCTCAGCATGCAGGCATATGATGTAGGTGTGCACAGTGCACACAACTATGTACATATTTGTGAGAATGTCTGAGAATATGAGAAATTACTTTTTTTTCTTTATTAACTTGAGTATTTCTTGTTTACATTTTGATTGTTATTCCCCTTCCCGGTTTCCGGGCCAACATCCTCATAGCCCCTCCCCCTCTCCTTCTATATGGGTGTTCCCCTCCCCAACCTACCCCCATTACCACCCTCCCCCCAACAATCACGTTCACTGGGGGTTCAGTCTTGGCAGGACCAAGGGCTTCCCCTTCCACTGGAGCTCTTACTAGGCTATTCATTGCTACCTATGAGGTTGAAGCCCAGGGTCAGTCTATGTATAGTCTTTGGGTAGTGGCTTAGTCCCTGGAAGCACTGGTAGCTTGGCATTGTTGTTCATATGGGGTCTCAAGCCCCTTCAAGCTCTTTCAGTCCTTTCTCTGATTCTGCAGGGAGACAAATAACCCTATTAAAAAATGGGGTTCAGAGCTAAACAATGAATTCACAGCTGAGGAATGCCGAATGGCTGAGAAACACCTAAAGAAATGTTCAACATCTTTAGTCATAAGGGAAATGCAAATCAAAACAACCCTGAGATTTCACCTCACACCAGTGAGAATGGATAAGATCAAAAACTCAGGTGACAGCAGATGCTGGCGAGGATGTGGAGAAAGAGGAACATTCCTCCATTGTTGGTGGGATTGCAGACTGGTACAACCATTCTGGAAATCAGTCTGGAGCTTCCTCAGAAAATTGGACGTTGAACTGCCTGAGGATCCAGCTATACCTCTCTTGGGCATATACCCACAAGATACCCCAACACATAAAAAAAGACACGTGCTCCACTATGTTCATCGCAGCCTTATTTATAATAGCCAGAAGCTGGAAAGAACCCAGATGCCCTTCAACAGAGGAATGGATACAGAAAATGTGGTACATCTACACAATGGAATATTACTCAGCTATCAAAAACAATGACTTTATGAAATTAAATAGGCAAATGGTTGGAACTGGAAAATATCATCCTGAGTGAGGTAACCCAATCACAGAAAAACACACATGGTATGCACTCACTGATAAGTGGCTATTAGCCCAAATGCTTGAATTACCCTAGATGCCTAGAACACATGAAACTCAAGACGGATGATCAAAATGTGAATGCTTCACTCCTTCTTTAAAAGGGGAACAAGAATACCCTTGGCAGGGAATAGGGACGAAAAGTTTAAAACAGAGGCAGAAGGAACACCCATTCAGAGCCTGCCCCACGTGTGGCCCATACATATACAGCCATCCAATTAGACAAGATGGATGAAGCAAAGAAGTGCAGGCTGACAGAAGCTGGATGTAGATCTCTCCTGAGAAACACAGCCAGAATACAGCAAATACAGAGGCGAATGCCAGCAGCAAACCACTGAACTGAGAACGGGACCCCCGTTGAAGGAATCAGAGAATGAACTGGAAGAGCTTGAAGGGGCTTGAGACCCCATATGTACAACAATGCCAAGCAACCAGAGCTTCCAGGGACTAAGCCACTACCTAAAGACTATACATGGACTGACCCTGGACTCTGACCTCATAGGTAGCAATGAATATCTTAGTAAGAGCACCAGTGGAAGGGGAAGCCCTGGGTCCTGCTAAGACTGAACCCCCAGTTAACTCGATTGTTTGGGGGAGGGCGGCAAGGGGGGAGGATGGGGAGGGGAACACCCATAAAGAAGGGGAGGGGGGGTTTGCCCAGAAATCGGGAAAGGGAATAACACTCGAAATGTATATAAGAAATACTGAAGGTAATAAAAAAAAAAAAACTTAAGTTGATTCCTTCAACGGGGGTCCCGTTCTCAGTTCAGTGGTTTGCTGCTGGCGTTCGCCTATGTACTTGCTGTATTCTGGCTGTGTCTCTCAGGAGCAATCTACATCCAGCTCTTGTCGGCCTGCACTTCTTTGCTTCATCCATCTTGTCTAATTGGGTGGCTGTATATGTATGGGCCACACGTGGGGCAGGCTCTGAATGGGTGTTCCTTCTGCCTCTGTTTTAAACTTTGCGTCCCTATTCCCTGCCAAGGGTATTCTTGTTCCCCTTTTAAAGAAGGAGTGAAGCATTCACATTTTGATCATCCGTCTTGTGTTTCATGTGTTCTAGGCATCTAGGGTAATTCAAGCATTTGGGCTAATAGCCACTTATCAGTGAGTGCATACCATGTGTGTTTTTCTGTGATTGGGTTACCTCACTCAGGATGATATTTTCCAGTTCCATCTATTTGCCTATGAATTTCATAAAGTCATTGTTTTTGATAGCTGAGTAATATTCCATTGTGTAGATGTACCATATTTTCTGTATCCATTCCTCTGTTGAAGGGCATCTGGGTTCTTTCCAGCTTCTGGCTATTATAAATAAGGTTATGAACATAGTGGAATATTTGTCTTTGGTATATGTTGGGCCATCTTTTGGGTATATGCCCAAGAGAGGTATAGATGGGTCTTCAGGTAGTTCAATGTCCAATTTTCTGTGGAACCTCCAGACTGATTTCCAGCATGGTTGTACCAGTCTGCAATCCCACCAACAATGGAGGAGTGTTCCTCTTTCTCCACATCCTCACCAGGATTTGCTGTCACCTGAGTTTTTGATCTTATCCATTCTCACTGGTGTGAGGTGAAATCTCAGGGTTGTTTTGATTTGCATTTCCCTAATGACTAAAGATGTTGAACATTTCTTTAGGTGTTTCTCAGCCATTCAGCATTCCTCAGCTGTGAATTCTTTGTTTAGCTCTGAACCCCATTTATTAATAGGGTTATTTGTCTCCCTGCGGTCTAACTTCTTGAGTTCTTTGTATATTTTGGATATAAGGCCTCTATCTGTTGTAGGATTGGTAAAGATCTCTTCCCAATCTGTTGGTTGCCGTTTTGTCCTAACAAAAGTGTCCTTTGCCTTACAGGTTTGCAGTTTTATGAGATCCCATTTGTCGATTCTTGATCTTAGAGCATAAGCCATTGGTGTTTTGTTCAGGAAATTTTCTCCAGTGCCCATGTATTCGAGATGCTTCCCCAATTTTTCTTCTATTAGTTTGAGTATGTCTGGTTTGATGTTGAGGTCCTTGATCCACTTGGATTTAAGCTTTGTACAGGGTGATAAGCATGGATTGATATGCATTCTTCTACATGTTGACCTCCAGTTGAACCAGCACCATTTGCTGAAAATGCTATCTTTTTTCCATTGGATGGATTTGGCTCCTTTGTCAAAAAATCAAGTGACCATATCACTTGTTTTTTAAACCTCATGGTGGAAGTATTGTGACTTTGTTTTTTGTATTAGTGAGGTTCATCTTTGTGGTTGAATTGAAACAGACTACCATATTCTGGATTGTTTTTCTGCAGAACTTACTACTTTGTATGCTGAACGCTGGAAATGTAAGATGAAGTTGCCATTATGGTTGATTTTGCCTGAGGATTGAGTCTGAGGGTGTGCCTGAGTGCATGTGTGCATGCCTGTCTGTCTTACTGCACTCTTTTCAGTTTGTTCTTTGACTTTTAGACAGGATTTTATCATACAGCTTGGCTGGCATTGAACTCTCCTTTTTGACCAGTCTATGAACTGAAAGATATCTACCTTAGTCTGCCTCTCAGGTGCTAAAATTAAATTATTTGCCGTTACACCCTGTCCCAACTACCCTTTCTCATTAATATCACAGTCCTGTTGGAACTACATCTACCCTGGTGAAATCACTTAGCCTTTATTACAACATCTCCGGTTAACTTAATGAGAAATTTCAGGATACTGATGGATAGGAGTTTAACAAATGAATTATTGGAAGCATGACTCAGTCTAAATCATTTGTTAATGTGACTTTTTCCTAATTGAGAACAAAATGAACCACTAAAGAGCTCACATAATGTATAGCTGCTGCTCAATGTGGTCAAGTCAGTGATCTCTAGGTTCAGTGAGAGATCTTTTCTAAAAAACTAGAGTGGAAAGAAATGGAGAAAAATGGCTCAGCAGTTAGAAATATCCACATGGTGACTCACAACCATGTGTAAATACAGTTTGAGGGCATTTGCTGCCACCTTCTGACCTCTACCCCTACCAGGCATTCATGTGATGGCCTTCTATATATACAGACAAAACTCCCAAATAGCAAAATAAAGTAAGTTATTCTAAAAAAATAAGTTGTTGAGACTTGTGAAATGTGTTTGAGTATTCACTTAGCTTTGATAACCTGAGATGGACTCCTGAGATCCACATGGTGGAAGGAGAGGATTAAATTAATTTCTTTCTTTCTTTCTTTCGTTCGTTCTTTCTTTCTTTCTTTCTTTCTTTCTTTCTTTCTTTCTTTCTTTTTTTATTAACTTGAGTATTTCTTATATACATTTCGAGTGTTATTCCCTTTCCCGGTTTCAGGGCCAACATCCCCATAACCCCTCCCCCTCCCCTTCTTTATGGGTGTTCCCCTCCCCATCCTCCCCCCTTGCCGCCCTCCCCCCAACAATCTAGTTCACTGGGGGTTCAGTCTTAGCAGGACCCAGGGCTTCCCCTTCCACTGGTGCTCTTACTAGGATATTCATTGCTACCTATGAGATCAGAGTCCAGGGTCAGTCCATGTATAGTCTTTAGGTAGTGGCTTAGTCCCTGGAAGCTCTGGTTGCTTGGCATTGTTGTACATATGGGGGTCTCGAGCCCCTTCAAGCTCTTCTAGTTCTTTCTCTGATTCCTTCAACGGGGGTCCTATTCTCAGTTCAGTGTTTGCTGCTGGCATTCGCCTCTGTATTTGCTGTATTCTGGCTGTGTCTCTCAGGAGCAATCTACATCCAGCTCCTGTCGGCCTGCACTTCTTTGCTTCATCCATCTTGTCTAATTGGATGGCTGTATATGCATGGGCCACATGTGGGGCAGGCTCTGAATGGGTGTTCCTTCTGTGTCTGTTTTAATCTTTGCCTCTCTATTCCGTGCCAAGGGTTTTCTTGTTACCCTTTAAAAGAAGGAGTGAAGCATTCACATTTTGATCATCCGTCTTGAGTTTCATGTGTTCTAGGCATCTAGGGTAATTCAAGCATTTGGGCTAATAGCCACTTATCAATGAGTGCATACCATGTGTGTTTTTCTGTGATTGGGTTACCTCACTCAGGATGATATTTTCCAGTTCCAACCATTTGCCTACGAATTTCATAAAGTCATTGTTTTTGATGGCTGAGTAATATTCCATTGTATAGATGTACCACATTTTCTGTATCCATTCCTCTGTTGAAGGGCATCTGGGTTCTTTCCAGCTTCTGGCTATTATAAATAAGGCTGCTATGAACATAGTGGAGCACGTGTCTTTTTTATATGTTGGGGCATCTTTTGGGTATATGCCCAAGAGAGGTATAGCTGGATCCTCAGGCAGTTCAATGTCCAATTTTCTGGTGAACCTCCAGACTGATTTCCAGAATGGTTGTACCAGTCTGCAATCCCACCAACAATGGAGGAGTGTTCCTCTTTCTCCGCAGAGGATTAAATTTCTAAAATTTGTCCTGACCTCCAAGTGTACACCATGGCATTCCTAAGCCTACCTACATACATATACATAGCAAAATGTAAAAATATATTAAATTTATCCTATATATGAAGAAATTTTATTCGTAAAATAAGGTGTAGGAAGTGACTAAGAAACAATATCTGATGGTAATCTTTGATCCTACATGCATGTGATTCCAATACACATACACACACAAACATAAACATACACAAACTCACATAAGTTAGGTATAGTAGTGTAATTATACAATCACACTAGTTAAGAGGATGAGGAAGTAGGCTTAGGAATTCAAGATAATCTGCTACTCAGTCAATTCAAGGCCAAGTGGTGTTACAGGAATACCATTTTAAGACATAAATACCCCCACTTCCTCCAATAAAATAGGTATAGATTATTCATAATTTTTTGTACCCCTATTCAATCCCATCCCTGGCCAGCGAGAATAATTCATAAATATATTAATTTCTGGAGAGGCTGCAAGAGAAATTAACACTTGGGATACCTTCCTTCACCGCTAGTGAAGTTCCTATATTGTTACAGACATAGTGTTTTTGTGTCTCTCATAGACACGAAGAGATGTCTTTTGTGTCCCAAGGAGCAGTACTCGAGCCATACCAGAGACCATTGCCTTCCCAGGACAGAGATCTTCCTGGCCTTTGAGGAACCATTGGGATTCATATTGGCTTTGATGGCAATCTTGCTGGCTGGTCTGGCTCTCCTGGTACTTGGAATGTTCCTGAAGCATCGAGACACACCTGTGGTCAGGGCCAACAACAGAACTCTCAGCTACTTCCTCCTGATCTCTCTTTCCCTCTGTTCCCTATGTTCCTTGCTTTTCCTTGGGAGACCCACTGTCACCACCTGTCTCCTCTGTCAGACCACCTTTGCTGTGGTGTTCACAGTGGCTGTGTCCTCTGTTCTGGCCAAGACTCTCACAGTAGTCCTGGCCTTCAGAGTCACCAAGCCAGGAAGCAGGATCCAGGTGTGCCTGAGCCCTGGTGCTTCAACCTCAGTCGTCCTCATTGCTTCCTTAATACAGGCTGTTCTTTGTGGAGTGTGGTTGGCTACCTCCCCACCATTCCCAGACAGGGATATGATCTCAGAGCCCTGGCACATTGTGATCCAGGAAGGTTCTGGTGCCACCTTCTTCTGTGTGCTGGGCTTCTTAGGTTTCCTGGCAGGGGGTACCTTCTCTGTGGCTTTCCTGGCCAGGGACCTACCAGATGTCTTCAATGAGACCAAGTTCCTCACCTTCAGCATGCTGCTCTTCTGCAGTGTCTGGACAGCCTTCCTGCCCCTGTACCACAGTGCCCAGGGAAAGTCCACTGTGGCGGTAGAGATCTTCTCCATCCTGGCCTCCACTGCTGGACTTTTGGGTGGCATCTTCATCCCCAAATGCTACATCATCTGTTGAAACCAGAAAAGAATACCCCTGCCTGGCTAAGGCAAGGCCACTGTGCACATCAAGACAGGTAGTGTTCGATGCTCCATAGAAAGTGATAGTTCTCTGGGGTGTAACCAAGAGCAAGTGGTTGAATTTGACTCATTGTTTCTTTGTGGATCAAAATGTATTTAAAAGATAGATCAAGATTCAAGTAAGGCACTTATAACAAAACACAAATGACAATTAAGCTTAGAGTAGACAGTCACTGAATATTCTGTCCATATGTATTGTTGAAAGTCATCACAGTTCAGAAACGTTTAAGGAGAGCACCGAAGATCACACAATGTGCTAAAATCTTTGCCAGTAAGCTTGTCAACTTGAGTGTGATACTCAGGACCCACATGATAGATGTATTGAAGTGACATTACTAGTTTTTGGTTTGACCTCTGCATGATAATCACATAACATCTGTCACATTCATATACACAAAGTATCAGTGTGAAGGTGGGAAAAAGTGTCATGAGGTGATAATGATGATGATGTCCATGGTTTCTGAGCATCTGTGAAATTGAGAGGGAGATCATTGTTCTCCCTTTTTCATTTTGAGAGGAGCAGTAGTGGGAATTCTACCTTTCATTCACAGTTCCTTTACAGACCTGTCATTTGATTAATCAATGTCACTTCTAGATAAATATCCAAGAAATATAAACTATGTCTGTTAAGAATGTAAATGAATTTTCAGAGAAGCATTATTCATATACTAAAAGAATCTAAATATGTATGAGTTGACAAATGTTTGGTATCGCTTACGCAATGACTAGGACAATTTTTGTAAATAAGAATTAAACATAAGAAGGAGTATACTGTTTAATATAGAGTTAAGCATTTAGAATTTTATAGTCATTTAAGGAAGACAATCAAAATAATATATTTTGATATTCCACTTAATGAAATATTCTGAAGAAGCAAACCCATAGTGACACACATTAGACTAATGGTTTCTTGAGTTTTGTTGAGGGGCGATTAGTAAGGGTGCAGTATTTCTCTGTGGAGTGATGAAGTTCTAACAGTTGACTCTGTGGGACTGAGGAGATAGCCTAGTGTTTCAGAGTACCTCAGTTTTGTTGCCAGGACTCATGTCAGGTAGCTTACATGAACCTGTAATTCTGGCTCCAGGGATAAAACAGCTCTGGCTTCTGTGTTCACATGCAGTTCTGTGCTCACACTGCCTATGAGACATCGTCAAAAAATAAAAAAAAACAATGTTTACTAATGAGTATAAGACAACCCAAATAAATATGAGACCAGTAAATTGTCATCACTTTTTATTTATTTATTTGGAACATGCCATGACATTCAGGCTGGCTTCAAACTTGTAGCAATTTTCTTTCTTTAACCTCCCAAGGACTTGTACTTTAGGTTTGCTCCCACACCTAGAAAACTACAAAATAAAAATGGATGATTTTTACACTATGTGATTTATATCTCATAGGGCTAGTAGTAAAAAGAATTTTCCATTAATTACAGAGTGTGAAATTTCATAATAGCCTGATTTATAAGACAATGTCAAATTATTGATAATGAATTGTAAATAAGTATAGGCGTAAATATCAGTGAACCAGAGTTATTGATAATATATTTTATTTTTTAAAATTTTATATTTAATAGTTGATAAATTATTGTGTTTGTGTGTGTTCCTTCTGTGTTTGCATCTAGTTTTTGGATATGCAAGAACAACAGCATATATTTGTACGTTGGAGGGTAAGTTGCAGAAGTGAAATCTGTCTCCCATTGAGTGGGACTTGTAGACTTAGTTGGGGTCATCAGGATTAGCAGCCTGTGTCTTTATTTGCTAAGCTGCTGAGCCATCATTTTTGACTCTTATTTTAAACTTGAAGAATGGGATTATGGTTATGTTAGAAAATCATATATATCATTTGGAACAACTGTGTTTGCAGTTTTTCTTTTTACATAAAAATTATGTAATGTGTATGTATGACATGTGTCTGTATATTTGTGTGCACACACACATGCTTTTACACATGTGAGCATGGCATGGCTTACATGGGGAGTCAGAGGACACTTTTGGAGAGTTGGTTCTCTGTTTTTTAACCTATATATGAGTATTGTGATCAAATATAGGTCATCTGGTTTGTATATCAAGTGACATTTTCCAGCTGAACTATCTTGCCAGACTTGGGATTTGTTTCCAAAAACAGAAAAATAGCTCAGTAGCCAGGGTGAATTGGTCATGGCTCCACAGTGACCAATTTATTGTTTTCTGAAGTTAGTTTTTGTAAGTCCAAATTCTCCATGATAAAATGTTTCTGAAATGTCCTTAAAGAACTCCAAGATCATAAAATTTTGGATTGATGTAGTTATCTATTACGAAAACATGGTGGCAGTGGAGGGAACAACACAGTGAGTATTGTGTATGAAATATGTTTTAATCTTTTTAAAATTCTGCTACTGGGATATTTGATTCTCATACCCATCTGTCTCTTTCCTGTTTTTCTAAAGCATTGCCATATGCACCCTGGCTACAACCTGTTTTGGACTTGCAAGTTTCCCAGGAGACAGTGAGTCCCATTGTCACCCTTCATGTAATTGGCAGATGATGCCCAGAGCTGTGAGCCTGGATAAAGAGAGGATAGGAAACCTCAAGAGAAGGGGATACAACTTTTAATGGCTCTGGTATTTAGTGGCCATTCATCTCTTCTAATGAATGATCAATATTCTCCATACAGCCCATAAGATTATAGTTTCCAGTGTGGTCTTAGCCTCAGGCCCTTGATCAAGGGCATTCTCCAAGATAAAATCCTCCTACAATGCTAGCCAATGCCCCATTGTGGGGCTGTCCTTTTGTTGGGTGTCTGACCTCTAGCAGGCATGTGGCTGTGTACTTTCCTTTTTGTTCTCCTTGGCTGTCTCCCTGGGTCTGCCCTTTCTGAACCAAGATCCTGGATATTGCCAAGGCAGAGTCCTCACTTTGATCATCCTGGAGATGTAATAGTTGGGGGCAGCTTCTCCATCTTTCACTTCTCTGATGGTACCCTGTCTAATTTCACTGCCCCACCAACTGGGCTTCAGGCTTCACGGTAAGTGCTGGACATGGGGTAGGGGTCTCTGAAAGCCACAAGCAGCTTTCAAAGGTTGTGTGAAGCTTTGGGTAAGAGTCGTCTCTCAGAATCTCATCTTCATGGCCATGACCTTTCTCTGTGTAAATGCAGTAGCTCTGTTGCTCTCCTTTCTACATCTCTTCTCTCCTTCTTTCTTATTTGTACCAGACAGAAATCTAGGTGCTCATGAACTGACTGAAATATATGAGTCCTACAGGTCAGGTGTGGATTCTTGATCCTTTTATATCCTTGCTTCTTAAAATAGGGTCCAGGTAGGCATTTGCTAAATGAGTAAGAGTTTTTAATAGCTATCTCATAAGTCATCAGCCTACCATCATTCCTGTATACTATATTGCTTTGTAAGAGTCTCATGTTCTCTTCAATTCCCTAGAAAGTCAAGGAGCCATTGAATTTTGAATTATCCTGCCTCTACCTTTAGAGTCCTGGGGTTATAGGGTACACTACCACATGTAAGGTATGAGCATCTAACTCCATGAACTGAGACATATCTGCAGCCATTTTGTGTCCATTTTCACCCACCCTTTCAAATGTCCTGTTGCAGAGAGTAGTTGTCTAGCATTTGTCATTAGTATTCCTTTTTTGAATGTTTACATTTACCTTTAAAAAAATTCAACAATGGTTTAATATAAGTTCATGACTTTACTTCTAGGACTCATGAAGCTTAGGTCGGAGGATTTCTAATTTCAGGCAATATTAAGGTATATTATGAGACTTGAATCAAAAGTAGTTGAAAAAATTGTTTCCTAAAGAAACTACCATCATTCTGTACTCAAACACAGATACCAGAGTCTTTTATTTCTGCATTTTCACATTTATCCTCACTTTTAATGATTTTTTTATGTGTGAGTGTATCTCACTTTGTGCTACAACTATCTGGAACACCTTGTAAAGTTCAGACTATCTTCAACTAGGATTACAGACATGTTGGCTTTTTCTTTCTTCCTTTTCTTCCTTCCTTCTTTCTTTCTTTCTTTCTTTCTTTCTTTCTACCTTCTTCCTTCCTTTCTTCTTCCTATTCTCCCCATTCCTTCCTTCCTCTTCTGCTTCTTTTTTTTTTATAAAGAGTGTCTGTTTGACTGTGTAGACGAGGCTATTGTAGCAGTCAGTATCTTCCAGCCGACACCTGAGTGATGGAATCACAGTATGTGCTATCATACTTGTTTACCATGTTATTTTTAAGCTAATGATTAATGATTGTAGGTATGTATTAGGTACAATGCAATATTTCAAAACTGTATATACTATAGAGTGATTAATCACACTCATCAACAAATACTTCATTTACACACTCATGTTTTGGAGACATGAACATTTAAAGTCCAATGTGACAGTTGCAACAGGAGAATGGGTAGTTAAGGTTATAGGGGCTAGAGAAATGCCGGAGTTGGAGCACGGTGTGTTGTGTGAGATTGAAACTAGAGTTTGGATTCCCAGAACCTACATGAAAGCTTAAAATGTTGAACATCTGTAATCTTTGTTAGGAACTTAGAGACAAGTGGATTCCTGAAAATTGCTGGCCAGCAGCCTAGCTGAGTGGATGGAGTACAGGTTTAGTGAGGTAACCTGCCATAAAACATAAGGTAGAGAGGAGAAGGCTCATGGGATAGGGCTTGGCATGGAAGCCTGATTCTCGATGACTTGAATGATCTCCTCTTGGGATCCACATAAAGGTGGAGGAAGAGAAGTAACTCACCTGTTGTAGCATGTGTGAGTCTATAAAAACACATGTGCACAGAATAATGATTTTAAAGTATGAAAAAGCATTTGAGAAAGCTATCCTGATATCCCATCAGGCTTTACAACCTCAGAAGAAAATATACCGAAACACACTACACAGAGACATACAGATACACACATATACACATAGACACACAAACACAGACACACAGACACACAGACACACACACAGACACACAGACACACGGACACACAGACACACACATATGTGGAGCATTGTTGAAGAATACATTAGAATGTGACTTTTGGCTTATATATTCATTCATATAAAAGAAGTACATACATAAAAGAAGTACATGGTCAATCACTGTTACATAGTTTAGTGATGTCAGATTGAGCGATATGGAGACTCAAAAGAAAAAAATCTACTCTCAACAATAACAATTAAAAAATTTAATTAAAATGTAACATCAGTTGGATGTATTAGAACTCGCCTTTAATCACAGTTTTCAATAGAAAGTGGTGGGCAGATCTCTGTGAGTTCTGGACAATCAGGACTACACAGGCAGAACCTGTCTTAACACCCCCATCCATATGTATCTACATATCTATATCAATATCTGTATCTATATCTTTTCTTCCTTCTGTAAACTCGTTCCATATGTACTCTCTCTTTTAAATTCATGGCCTTTTATTCTTCAATCATTATTATTGTTGCATTTGAATAAATATATAAATAAATATACACATGTAACTTGTTGATTAATTTTGGTGATGGTTGTATCTATGTGTTTTAATATTTTATTAGATTTACTCTTTGATTGTTTCATGCTTTTATGTTACATTTAGTTTATTCTCATTCCCCCCAGCATGTCTTATTTTCCTTCCATACCTGTCATTACCTCCTCCATACTGAAGGTCCCTTTTCCACATTCCAGCCTTTTTGTTTAGTACCCACTAATTTTACCCAAGGCTGTCGTGTGTGACTTGGAATTATGGGGGGTTTGAAATGTCCATTACAGCTTAGTGGATTCACTTGTTAGTGACATGAATAAAGACAATGACATTTTTAAACCCAAAATACATCAATTGCCAATAGTTGAACAATAAAATGTAAGGCCAGGCAAAGAGATTGCCAGTGAATGATTGACTGTTGATAGGCTCACATGCAAGCACTATCTGAGTCATGTCCTGAAGGGAGCATTTCAATTCTCATTCGCATATCTTCTGGCTCTTAATGATAGAAAATCTGAAATAGATGTTACTTGTCCTTATTATAACCAATCATACTATTCAGTAGATTTATTTTCCTTGTTTCCTTGAGACAGAGTCTCTCTGTGTAGTTGTAGCTTCCTTGGACTAGCCATGTAGATCACATTTTCTTCTCTGATTCACAGAGACCTACCTCCTTCTTCCTACTGAGTGGTGGGATTGAGCAAGTGGGTCACCGACACAGCTCACTGTCTTCTGAAACTCTCCCTGTGATTACTGTCTCTGCCTTCCCTCCGGCTCCCCTTTGAGTCTTCTCAAGTGTGCTGATGTGCACATGTCTGAACAAATATTTGAGGATATGTAGGTTTTCACTCAGATCACTTGGGTCACAGTGTTCATTCTTGTTACATTATGTCCCATAATGAGTGATAAATGTGGGCTTCTTTTTCCCTCAGTGTCTCCATGTGGGGTTACCGGGTGATGCAGAGTTTTGTCTTTGCCATTGAGGAGATTAATAAGAGTACTCAATTATTGCCCAATTTAACACTGGGTTTCTCCATTCAAAACTCTGGGGACTCAGTTCATGGTGCACTCTATGAGACAATGGGATTTCTCACAGGGCAGGAGGAGCCCATCCCCAACTACACATGCTGTCATGGCTCTCCACAGGCTGCCTTGGTTGGGGACACGCGGTCATCCCTGTCTGTACCCATGGCCAGACTTCTGGGGCTATACAAGTTTCCCCAGGTGAGTTGCTTAAAGCCTTATTCTTAGGGAATGTGGTGAATGTGATGATAGTGACATTGACAGTGATGGTCACAGTAGTGAGCAGCTCTACTGAGGAGTCAGGTTCCCTGAATATTCTCAATATCCAACATGGTTCTCTCCTCAATGTATAGATAGTTTACAAATAATTATCATTCCCCTCCATTGAAAAGAAAATGGAGACAATTTCATTTTTATTATTTAAAATATATTTTACAGATTTACTTATTTTTATTTTATATGTATTGCATATTTTGCCTGTATGTATATATGTGTTTGTGTTTGTGTTTGTGTGTGTGTGTGTGTGTGTGTGTGTGTGTGTGTGTGTGTGTGTACCACATGAGTTTTTGGTGCTTGTGAACATCAGAAGAGAGCATTAGACTTTCTAAAAATATAGTTACGTATGGTTTTTATGTGTCCTGAGGGTGCTGGAAACGAAACTTGGATCCTTTGAAATAGCACGACGTAGTATTAACCACTCAGTCATTTCTTCATCACCCTATTAATCAATCCATCAATCAATTATTATTAGAGAGGAGAGTAACTCTGTCCGTGTTTTAAACAAGTGTGTGTGTGTGTGTGTGTGTGTGTGTTTTGTGTGTGTGTGAGTGTGTTACATGAACCTTTTCATATCTGAGAAGGCTAGAAGAGGTTTTCTTCATCACTCCTCACCTATTCTGTGAGTCAAGATCTCTTCCTGAACCTACAGCCCATGGTTTCTTGACCAGGCTGGAATATTGAAAGCTCCACCTCGTGTCCTTGTGCACACCTCTTGGAGCTGAGGATACTGTTGTGAGTAGGATTCCCAACTTGTTACATGAATACTAGCATCTGAGCTCCTAGTACGTGCTTTTTGCCATCATGGTATCTTGGCCTCCTTCAAGCTAGGCATATTTAAATTAGTAGACACTTCATTTTTTTTTTCTATATAATCACAATTTCTAAACCAAACGTTGTTTCTGTTTTTTGCAGGTGTGTAGTGTGTGTGTGTGTGTGTGTGTGTGTGTGTGTGTGTGTGTGTGTGTGTGTGTGTGTGTGTGTGTGTGTAGGCAGCATCTCTCTGGGTAACATAGATTGCGTTTTAATTCTTGATTCATTTTCCTCAGATTTCTGAGGGTTGTGCACTATTATGCTCAGAACAGAAACTTGATATATTGAATATTTTAAAAGGACCTCTTGAATTCCAACGTGTAGGGCTGCAAGATAAATTTTATTTAAATTTGAATTTCATGGCTGGAGATTTGGCTCAGAGGTGAAGAGCACTGGATATTCTTTTTGAAAAATTTCAAATCCCAATAACCACACAGTGGCTTATATGAATCTGTAACTCCATCTCCAGACATGTGACTCCCTCTTCTGTTCTGCAGGTCTAGCAGACACACATGTGGTGCAGATCATACATATAGGCAAAATACTCATTTGAAGATAATAATAAAATACTGAGTTCTAAGAATCAATAAATTGCTTTTAGTCTACATTTGACACAATATTTGTATTAAATATAATTTGTTTTCAAATAGTACTGTGTGTTTCAAGGGACAAACTGATACATAGAAGTGATCCTTGCTTACCTGCAATCCAAACATAACAAGAGCTGGCAAGACCACGTGCATGAGTTTGATTGAGCCTTTTCCTTCCACATGAAGCAACCAGATGCTAGGGCCGTTGTCTTAAGACTGTACAAACTTTACACATTTTGTAGAAGAAGGTTTTCACTCATACTCTGTGACTGACAGTCACATTCAGTGCCTCTCAAATCCAAAGAGAGCAGACTAGATGTGACCAGATGGGACCAGACCATAGCACACCACACCAGACCACAGCAGACCAGACCAAAGCACCACAGACACAGAACCCACTTGTTATATCTCCAAGTACTTTCTGTTTTGAGAACATATTAACACCTCTTCTTCAACAAAGTGATAAATGAGATTCCTATTTCTCTTAAATTTGGAAAACCTCACAATGTTAATCTGATAAGAGCCTATAATTCATTAATTCTTATCAGGTGCAGCAAGGTGGCTCATTGGGCAAAGGTGCTTTGTAACAAGGTCTGATAATTTGAATTTGAGCCTCTGGAACCCACCAGGTGGAAAAAGAAAACCAGTCCCCACAATTTGTCTTCTATATCTACATATGCATCATCACAGACAGGTAGACAGACATAAGGACACACACACACGCACACATACACACACACAGACACACACACAAACACACACATGAATTTTCTAAAGAATTTTCTAACAGCTGTATGCAAATGAGAGGTTCAGATAAAGCCTTGCTGAGGTGCTGGAATCAAATATATGAGTGGGCAGTGGGAACGACAGGTGCTGATAGTCAAGATATAGTTCTGGGCTTCTTTTGAGAAGCTACAGGGCTGTCTGTGATGATCAGCTAGTGTAGGTCACACAGCTACTTGGTAGAATCAGGACCTTTCTCAAAGCATTTTTGTAGGGTTGGTTCTTATGCTGTCTTGTTCCCAATTGGTTCTTGATCTGTCAGTAAAGAAGCCATGAGTAAATTGCTGGGTATAAGTTATCGGTGGGACATCCAGGTTCCTGGAGGGAAAGAGACAGATAGATGCAAGAGAGTAGAAGGTAGTGTTCACAGAGAGAGGAGAGAGAGAGAGAGAGAGAGAGAGAGAGAGAGAGAGAGAGAGAGAGAGAGAGAGAGGTATCAAGCAGCTATGTGAGGTCTCAGAAGGAGTGTGACCTGTGGCCACTCCTACAGGCTGGTAGTCAGGGAAGTTTAGCAGGGACTAGATGTATCTTAGCAACTAAAGTTGAGGGCAGGTAGGACATGTGGCAATAAGAATATTGTTAAGGGCAGACTTTTCCAGGCAGGAGATAGTAGTGTTCAGCAATTGTGTCCAAAGGCAAGTTGAAAAGGAACAACTGTGTGTGTTTCTTTTATCAGTGGTTTTGAGGAAACTTTGGTTGGCATTGCTTGTGTGACCTATTACTGGAGGTATAGGTGGGTCAGCTAAAGCTACACATAACACATTATTTTCATTTTTTTTCATGAAAATTGTTAGGCTTTAGGTTACAATTTACATTTATGTGTATGTGTATATGTCTGTGTGAATCTATGCAACAGGTGTGAGAGGAAGCCAGAAGCAAGTCAGATTTCCTGGGGCTGGAGTTACAAACAGTTGTGAGCCACCAGATGTGGGTGTTGGGAGTCCTTTACAAGTTGAACAAGGGCTGGAACTGCTGAGCCTTCTCTTTAGCCTCATCCTTCCAACATTCGATTCAGAGCATTGTCTTGCTCCTGAGTCCTTGATCTCAATTACTCTCTTATTGCCTGGCTCTTCCTTGACAGATCAGTTATTCATCTTCCCTACCTAGCCTGAGTGACAAGATCCAGTTTCCATCCTTCCTTCGGACACTGCCTAGTGATCTCACATCCTGTCATGCAGTTACTCAGCTGATAATTCACTTTCAGTGGTCCTGGGTAATCATTCTGGCCCAAGATGATGACTTTGGAGAGCAGGCCAGTTCTCTGGCCACTCAGCAGCTGAGTGCAGCCAGTGTGTGTATTGAGTTTCACCTCCATGTGCCTTCCCAACAGTCCTTGGGGAAGATTGAAGAGACTGTCCAGAAGATGCAGAAATGTACAGCCAGAGTTGTTCTGGTTTTCTTAAGCAATTCAAATTTCCAGCTCATCTTGCATGGCTTACTGGCTGTCCCTGTCTCAGGGCAGGTATGGGTCAGCAATGACACTCTGCACATGACACTCAGTCTGAGCATTCCAGGTGTTTCTCAGGTCTTGCAAGGCACATTTGGCCTTCTGTATCACAGCAGCAGGGCAATTGGCTTCCCTGAGTTCCTTGCTCACTTGCATCCCAGCCAGATCCCAGAAGACATGTTTATAAAGAAGTTCTGGGAGTTTACGTTTGATTGTACATGGCCCTACCAGAACAGCACAGTGACAGAGGGTGTCCAGTTCTGCTCAGGGAATGAGAGTCTGGAGAACAAGCCATATCCTTTCCCAGAAGTGAGTAAAATTGATGCTGCTTATACAGCTGTCTACAGCATTGCCCATGCCCTGCATGATATGATAGCCAGTGAGCACCAGGATGGGAAAGGCACAAATCCCCAGGACTTCCATCACTGGCAGGTGAGAGAGACATCTGTAGAGTGGTTGGTTCAGGGATGGTTGGGAAACAGGAATAATGCTTTTTTTTTTTTTTTACAAAGCTTTAGAAGTACAGCATACTATATGCTTCGGCAAGGATGTTCCATATTTGCCCTTATATACCACCATTGAAGTTGCATTGCAGAAGAAATCCATGCTCTGTGTGTGATTTCAGATCAATCCATTCCCTATGGGGTTCCTTTTGTACAAGTATAAGATGCCTAGTACATTTAATTTTCCTATAACAGTAAACTTTTTAATGTACCAAATTTGAGCTTAGATATACAGTGAATGCTTTTAGTATAGGCATGTTGAAAGTCAGAATTTCAAAGAGATATCAAAAATTATTATATATATACATACACACACATATATACATATGTATACATATATACATGCATGTGTGGCAGGCACATGTATGTATTCATGCAGTCACATGATTGAGGTGTGCACAGTGCACACAACTATGTACATATTTGTGAGAATGTCTGAGAATATGAGGAATTACTTTTTCATCACTCTTCTACTTTACTCTTTGGGGCATGTTCTCTCACTCAAACACAGAACTTGATGATACGGCTTGTCCTGGTCGACAGCTTGTTTTGGGCATCTCTTATTTCTACCCCATAATGTTATAATTATAGAGGAGCTGCCATATCCACTTGATATTTAGGAGGGTTCTGGGCATTTGAAGTCTGATTCTCAAGCTTGTGTGGCTAGAACTTTAACGACTGAGTCAACTCCCATGTCCTTACCTCCTTTTTATGTATAGTATAATAATAGTATTTTATAATTTCATACATTTATGTAATACATTTTTCATTTCCTCCAGTATATGCCTGTCTATCTTTCTATCTGTCTGTTGATCTATCTATGTATGTATCTGTCACTTATCTTTTGTAGTCTGCCAGGGTAGACTAGGCATAGATCTGTAAGATGACCCTTGAAAGACACATTACTCACTGATGAGGTAAAGTGAGTGTGGTGGCTAAGGAGGGGCTGCTTTTTATTTTTTATAACATTCAGTGAGTATCTGTATCTCGGTGTGCTTGTTGTAAGATATACATGGTTTTGAACAGTTATATTTGTTGTCTTTTTGGCTGAGATGGAGAGATTAAAAATTGCAGGAAGCTGCGCTGAATGATTCATGCCTGTTATCTTAGTACACAGGAGATTGAGGCACGTTCCATGCCAACCTAGAATGCACAGCAAGATACTGTCACAAAATAACCATATATGGGTGTGGTGATAACTATATGTGTGTAATCTAGAATGAAGATGTAAAGTAAATGAAGGAGTGATGAGCAAGTGAAGGGTGAGAAGTCCTGTCTGTCAGGAAATTCCCGAGGTTCAAACCAAGGACAAGAAATCTCAATATGGGAAGAAGTCATAGGATTGCAGTAGGTAGGGACAGTATTTACCAACACCCTAGAATGGAGATAAATAAGATGAGCCACGTGTGGAGCTTAAGAAGTGGGACAGATGTGTCAGAGTGATTGGGAGGCTTAGGTTAGCTGGGGCCCGTCTGTGGAAAGCTTGTTATGGTTTGGAGTCTAAAGAGTATGATGGGAAGTTTGAGACAGTAGTTCACAGCCAAATGAGACCGTGGAGTCAGGATCACATTGTGATGTTTTGGCTGCAATTTTCAGGCTGAGGGGATGGCTCAGTGCATAAAGGCTCTTGTCTCCAAATATCAGTTCAATCCTATGTCTCACATGGCAGCAGAACAGAGCATTCCTCTTGAGTTGTTCCCTGAAATCCCCACTACATGAGATGTATATTCTCTTTTAAAAATGATCTGGATCAAGTATTATGAACTATTAATTTAGTAAAGCTAGAATATTTTCTTGAGTCCTTGGAAATATCACAGGTCTTTTAGCCCCCTTATGGCCACTGTGGCCAGTTTTTGGTTGAAGAGGTTCTGTGTCACTTCAGACACCATTTGGACAAGACAATGGACAGTTGGTATCAACAATATTTTCTTTTCTTTCTCAGCTGCTCCATGCCCTCAAAAAGGTACACTTCAGGACTCCTGATGGAAGTGAGATTATGTTTGATGCCAATGGAGATTTGGTGACAAAATTTGACATTTTGCAAGGGCAGAAGACCCCCAATGGTGTATTTCACTTGGTCCATGTAGGCATGATAAACCCTCAAGCCTCTTCAGGGAACAAAATGATGATCCAATTGAAGGAGGATCTCCAAGTGAGTTCCCTGAATGCAGAGATAACTGTTGTCCTAGTGTTTTAAAGTCTCAGTGAATTTCCAAGTCTAGGGTCATGCATGTTTACTTATGCATGAAGTGGAAATGGCTCTGGATTAGGCCATTCAGTTATAATTTACCATGCTTTTTACCTTAGAGACCTTCTTCTGAGTGAGACTTTTTGAGCAGCAAAAGTGAATGCACTAGACCTGGGGTTGTAAGGATGGTTCTGTGCTTAAAGTGTTTGTTGTGTAAGCAAGCTAAAGGTCAAGATCTCCAGAACACTTGTACATGGTAACTGGGCAGTGTGGTCCACCCATAATTTCATCCCTGGAAGGTGCAGTGAGTGAGATGCTCAAAATAAGTTAACTAGTAAGGCTAGTTGTGTCAGTTTTCTATGGGTTTTATTTTGAACCTCAATGTGCATAGTAGAAAAGCAATGGAGGATAATTCCCTTGGGTCTCCATATGCATTCATACATACATGTACATGATCCCACACGAATGTAAAACACACACACACACACACACACACACACACACACACACACACACACACACACACGAAACCTTTTCGTAAAATGGGAGGAAAGAACATACTAGACTCACAAAATAGAAACAGAATCTACCTGGTAGTGTTTTGAGAGTATTATCATTGTCTGTTTATAGGGCCTGCTCTGTGAAGAGGAATATAATGACTCTCTAAACCAACACCTTCCCATGAGCCACATAGGATTAGACTCAGCTGACACTCTCAGTTTTCTCGCTGTGATAGATTTCCCAACCATGACAAATACCTGAGAAACAGTGTGAAGTTAGAAAAGGATTTTATTGACTCCTGGTGTCTGAAGTCCAAGACCAGATGGATCCTTTGTTTTGAGTGTGTGTGTGGTTGAGGCAGTATGTGCTGTCAGCAGACATGTGGTGATTGTGTGAACCAGTGAGTTGGAGGTCATGGTTTAGATAAATTAAATAGGTAAACACAGTACATCTTACCAATGAACAGCCCCCCCCCATGACAATTTCCTCAATTCCCATGTCCTTCTTCCACCATCTACAATGCCTAATCAAATTATGAGTCCTTTAAGGAATTGATTAGATCAGATGTATCCATATCTAATGGTTCTTTAAAAATCCATCATCTTGTAACCACTGGTGCAATACACAAGATTTTGGGAAACATTTGAGTTTCAAATGCTAATGTTTATTAACAAAAGTTCCAGCTGCTCTGATATCGACCTGTCTATGTGTATAGTCTGATGTATCAAAATAACTCAGCTTCCTGTCCTACGCCTGTCATAAACCCTCTTGGAAAGGCTATGGCAAGCAAGTATTATTTTGGAGATGGCCCACCATTTTGCATAGCTAAGATGGGTGCATTCTGAGATGTGGGGTTCTTAGAGCCTTCATCCTAGGTTTGCTTCTTGCTGCTGATATGCCTTTCCTATCACTATTATATGGCCTAATGATTCCTGTGTATCAACCTACCCTATTTGACAGATTTCCTGCAGAATCAATATGAATTTGTACTTTCTAGTCGTAATGCTGTGTAGGTGAATTGATGATTTCCTAATTCCTGATAATGATTTCATTGCATTCCTAAATTGATGTAAGTAATCTCAAGGCCCCTATAGTATAAAAGCTGAAAATAGTTTCATGCATCAGAGGGTATTTTTCTAGGAAAAGAATAGAGGCTTGGAACAAATGTAGAGTCAAGAAAAACATTCCTTCTAGGTTAGGAAAAAGGCAATAACTGGTAAGTAAAGGTCATGGATTTGGTATGGGCAATTTATTATAGCTACAAGGACAGAAAATAAATGCTTGACTAGTCTATCTATACAATGCTTGAAAATAATAAGACACAAGGCAGATGATTTGTCTCTTGACAAAGCAGTACTGCTAACTTATGCATAAAATTATTGCTTTAACTTTATAATGATCTTATGGAGCTAGTAACAGATAATAAATGTTTAGATAATAGTCTTAATAGAAAGACATGAGGCAATTCTGCAATCCCTTAAATCTTATAGATCTATGACATGAACCATTGACTTAAACTTACTGTGAACTTATGAAATGCAACTTAGAAAACCATGTGATCAGTTATTCTGGGAAAGTATAAAAACTAACAAGTATAAAAAAGTGACAGTATAGCCCTCTTTATTTTCATCTTGTATTTGTGTCCCTGTATGTGCCTGACAATTTTCTTTTCTCCTTTTTTACCCTTCCCTTTCCTTTCCTTTCCTTCCTCCCCTCCCCTCCCTCCCTCCTCCCCCTCCCCCTCCCTCCTCCCTCCCTTCCCTTCCTTCCCTTCCCTTCCCTTCCCTTCCTTCCCTTCCCTTTCCTTCCCTTCCTTCCCTTCTCTTCCTTCCCTTACCTTCTCTTTCCTTTCCTTTCCTTTTCTCTTTGGCTCAGAAAGAGTTAATGTACTCTGAGCCACTTGCCTGGTAAGTGAGTAGCCTTGGTCAAAGAGAAAGAATTGAAATAACTAAGCCTTTTCTTTCCCTCTGCTACTGTCAGAAGGAGTTAATTGCCAGAAGCCAATTGTTTTTGGTCATTGAATAGCAAGGAGTTAAAAAGTTAAATTGCAAGAAGCCATCACCTTCTGGCCCTGATTTCCATTGCTACACTTGCTGCATTTCCTGGGTAGCCCTGTGATGCTGGGCTGGACTTCAGCATATGCTAGTGGACACATTCTCCTCCTCTGTAACTTTGTCTAACTTAGTGGCATCTAACTGGTGGTATCTCCTTTGTATGGTGCTCTTAAGGTTTCCTTATAAGAATGAGATTCCATTCTTGGATTTGTAAGGCATAAAGGATACATGCTAAGTGTTTAGAGGACTGTTTTGAAGCACTTTTCAACAGGGTTGGTCTGTATACCCAAAAGATGCTCCAACATATAACAAGAACACGTACTCCACTATGTTCACAGCAGTCTATTTATAATAGACAGAAGCTAGAAAGACCCTAGATGTCCTTCAACAGAGGAATGGATACAGAAAATGTGGTACATTTACACAATAGTGTACTACTCAGCTATTAAAAACAAAGACATCATGAAATTCATAGGCAAATGGATGGAGCTAGAACATATCATTCTGAGTGAGGTAACCCAATCACAAAAGAAGATATATAATATACACTCATTGATATTAGCCTAAAATCTCAGAATGCCCAAGATAAAATTCACAGAACACATGAAGCTCAAGAAGAAGAAAAACCAAATTGTAGATGCCTTGGTATTTCTTTGAAGGAGGAACAAAATAGGCACATGAGGAAATGTGGAGACAAAGTGTGGAGTAGAGACTGAAGGAAAGGCCATGCAGAGACTGCCCCACATAGGGATCGATCCCACATACAGTCATTAAACCCAGACACTATTGGGGATGCAAAGTAGTTCATGCTTATAGGAGCCTCATATAGTTGTTTTCTGAGAGGCTCTGCTGAACCTGACAAATATAGAGGCAGATGCTCATAGCCAACCACTGTACTGGGAATGGGGTCCCCAATGGAGGAATTAGAGAAAGGACTGAGGCAGATGAGCGGGTTTTCAACCCCATAGGAAGAAAAACAATATCAACCAACCAGATCTCCAGAACTCCCAGAGACTAAACTACCAAAAAAAGAGTATACATGGAGAAACCCATGGCTCATGCCTAAAATGTAGCAGAGGATGGCTTTATCGGGCATCAATGGGAAGAGAAGCCCTTGGTACTATGAGGGCTTCATGCCCCAGTGTAAGGGAATGCCAGAGCGGGGAGGTTGGAAGGAGTTGGTGGGTGGATGGGAGGGGTAGCACCCTCAGGGAGGCAAGGGGTGGGGGATGGGATAGCAGGCTTCCAGATGGAATCCAGTAAGGGGGATAACATTTGAAACATAGATAAAGAAAATATCCAATAAAAAATGAGAAAAAAATGGGGTTGACCTGGTTGAGTTTTCTGCTGCTTTGTGCTGTGGCAGACACCTCAGCATCACACATTTCTATCTTGATCCTTGCCTGTGTAATGTAGTCATTATCTACAATTTTAGTCTTTTTGAAGCTCAATGACACTTTAGTATTAGAGTTTATGAGAAAACCCCAGGACAGTAAAACTGTAAATCTCAACATCTTCACAGGGGTGGAAGATGGGGAAGAGGAAGAAAGACATTCTTTTGAGTTAGGTCTGGAGGTCAGCAAGTAAGCCACAAGGCAGCAAGGAGCATCAGAGTAAGAAAGAGAATATTGAGAGTATCATTGGAAGAATGCTCAGTCTATGGGCTGTATTCAAAAGAAAGAAAAGTAGATAAATAGAGGCAAATAGTGGAACAATGGTTTTACTGAGTAACTGAGATAAACAGGCTGACTTGACAGAAGGCATGGCATGTTTCTGTAATGTCTGACAATATTATAATTGTCTTCATTGTTTATTTTGCATGTATTAATACTTTGCCTGCACACATATTTCTGTATTATATTTTTACCTGTTACCTGAGGAAGTCAGAAGAGGGAATTGGATCCTCTGCACCTGGCATTCCAGTGAGGTGCTCTGTGGATGCTGGGAACTGTACACTGCTTCTCTGCAACAGCACCCTGTACTCCTGACAGCTGAGCCATCTCTACAGCCCTTTACCTGCAATTGTTAACATATGAGCTACAGAGAGATTAGAAGCTAAACCTTCTCATAGTTACCTATATTTTTAAGCTATTAGCTAATGAAACTATATGTAGCCCATCCTCTATTATGTACAATAGTACCTAGTAGTATAGAATCACTAGGTATATCAATGTTTTCTGAAAGGCCTCTCCTCTAGTTAGCTGAGAGAAAGTTGTTCTATTCTGCTTCTCACTGGGATTTCAAGCATCTGTATCCCTGGAGAGTCACTGGTGACACTATGCTTCTTGTCACTAGGTGCCCACCTCCATCTGCAGTGAAAGCTGCCTTCCAGGGTTCAGCCAAGTGCCCAGACTGGGAGCCCCCCACTGCTGTTTTGATTGCAGTCCATGCCCTGAAGGACAGTTTGCAGACCAAAGAGGTAAGAGCTTATTGACCTGTAATCTGAGTGAGGTTCATGGCACTGAGAACATCCTGTATTTCTCCAATTTTCAGCAACTGTTCTACTGCTGTGAAGAGACACCATCACCAAGGCAGAATTTAAAAGAAACATTGAAATGGGGCTTACTTAGAGTTTCACAGGTTGAGTCCATGATAATAACGGTAGGATATGTGTCAGAAGGCAGTCAGGAATGTTGCTACACCAGTATCTGAGAGCTTAAATTCTGATCTACAGGCAGCATGACAGTAGTGATGTAGAGAATGGACCTGCTGTGGGGTTTTGAACTCTTAAAGGTGATCTCATGAAATAGAGTGATCCCGTGCAAGACTCAGATTGCACGTAATGTCAAGTGGCTGGAAGTAGGCAGCTATACATAAAACAGATGAGTATCTGCCCAGCATAATCCCTAAAGTCTGTTAATAAACTTATTAGGTCTCTGTTTACATATTTGGGAGCTAAAATGAGCTAACGTAGGCATAGAAATGCCCTATTGTTATTTGTAGCAAAAGGGCAAAGAAAAGCATTCAGAACTACATTTACTAAACAGCATATAACCTCTGGACCCTGATCAAGAAACATGGCATAGCTGAGTGTTAGTGGTGCAGACAGGCCTTTAATTCCAGCATTGAGAAGCAGAGGCAGGCTCATTTCAATGAGTTTAAAACCAACCTGGTCTACAGGGTGAGTTCTAGGACAGCCAAGGCTATAGAGGGAAACCCTGTCTAGTTAAACCTAAACCAACCAACAAAACAAACAGATGAACAAACTAGAAAGAAGCATAGCATTAGGTACTTTCACAAGCTTCTACCCTGATTTCTTTTTTTTTTTTTATTACTAACTTGAGTATTTCTTATATACATTTCGAGTGTTATTCCCTTTCCCGGTTTCCAGGCAAACATCCCCCTAATCCCTCCCCCTCCCCTTCTTTATGGGTGTTCCCTTCCCCATCCTCCCCCCATTGCCGCCCTCCCCCCAACAATCTAGTTCACTGGGGACACCCTGATTTCTATTGACACTATTCAATTTCACTTGTTTTTTAAACCTCATGGTGGAAGATGTATTGTGACTTCTTTCTTTGTATTAGTAGGGTTCATCTTGGTGTTTGAATTGGAACAGACTATCACATTCTGGATTGTTTTTCTGCAGAATTTACTACTTTATATGCTGAAAGTTGGAAATGTAAGATGAAGTTGCTATTAGGGTTGAATTTTGCTGAAGATTGAGTCTGAGGGTGTGCTGTGTACATGTGTGCATGTTTATCTGTCTGCACTCTTTTCAGTTTGTTCTTTGGCTTTTAGACAAGGTTATACAATACAGCTTTGACTGGCATTGATCTCACCTTTTTGACCAGTCTGTGAATGGAAAGATATTTAACTTTTTCTGCTTCTCAGGTGCTGAGATTAAATTATTTGCTGTCACAGCCGCAACACCCCCTTCTCATTATTGTCACAGTCCTGTTGGAACTTGGATCTACCCTGGTGACATCACTTAGCCTTTATTACATCATCTCCAGTTAACTTGATGAAAAATTTCAGGATACTGATGGATAGGAGTTCAACAAATGTATTATTGGGAGCGTGACTCAGATTAAAACAGTTGTTAATGTGACCTTTTACTAATTGAGAACAAAATGAACCACTAAAAAGCTCACATAAGTGAAATGTGGTCAACTCAGTGAGCTCTAGGTTCAGTGAGAGATCTTTTCTAAAAAAACTAGGGTGGAAAGGGTTTGGAGAGAAATGGCTCAGCAGTTAGAAATATCCACATGGTGACTCACAACCATGTGTAAGTACAGTTTTAGGCCATTTGCTGCCACCTTCTGACTTCTACCCCTACCAGGCATTCACATGATGGCCTTTTATATGTACAGACAATACTTCCAAATAGCAAAATAAAGTAAGTAATTCTAAAAAATAAGTTGTTGAGACTTGTGAAGTGGTTTTGAGTACTCACTATTAGCTTTGATATCCTGAGATCAGCTCCTGAGATCCACATGGTGGAAGGAGAGGATTAAATTTCTAAAATTTATCCTGACCTCCAAGTGTACACCGTGGCATTCCTAAGCCTACCTACATACATATCACAGCAAAATGTAAAAATCTATTAAATATATACTATATATGAAGAAATTTTATTCGTAAAATAAGGTGTGGGAAGTGACTAATGATAATCTTAGATCCTACATGCATGTATTTCTAATAAACATACATATACACACGCAAAAATGGACACCCACAAACTCACATAATTTAGGCACAATAGTGCAATTTTATAACTACAACACTTAAGGGGATGAGGAAGGAGGCTTAGGAATTCAAGATAATCTGCAACAAAGCCAATTCAAGGCCAAGTGGTGTTAAAGGAGATACCATTTTAAGACATAAATACCCACACCTCTCCAAGTAATACAGCTATAGAGTATTCATGTTTTTGTACATCTAACTAAATTCCATCCCTGGCCACCAAGAATAATTCATAAATATATTAAATTCTGGAGAGGCTGCAAGAGAAATTAACACTTGAAATACCTTCCTTGACAGCTAGTGAAGTCCCTATACTATTACAGACATAGTGTTTTTGTGTCACCCATAGACATGAAGAGATGTCTTCTGTGCCCCAAGGAGCAGTACTCGAGCCATACCAGAGACCATTGCCTCCCCAGGACAGAGATATTCCTGGCCTTTGAGGAACCATTGGGATTCATATTGGCTTTGATGGCAATCTTGCTGGCTGGTCTGGCTCTCCTGGTACTTGGAGTGTTCCTGAAGCATCGAGACACACCTGTGGTCAGGGCCAACAACAGAACTCTCAGCTACTTCCTCCTGATCTCTCTTTCCCTCTGTTCCCTCTGTTCCTTGCTTTTCCTTGGGAGACCCACTGTCACCACCTGTCTCCTCCGTCAGACCACCTTTGCTGTGGTGTTCACAGTGGCTGTCTCCTCTGTTCTGGCCAAGACTCTCACAGTAGTCCTGGCCTTCAGAGTCACCAAGCCAGGAAGCAGGATCCAGGTATGCCTGAGCCCTGGTGCTTCAACCTCAGTGGTCCTCATTGCTTCCTTAATTCAGGTTATTCTTTGTGGGGTGTGGTTGGCCACCTCCCCACCATTCCCAGACAGGGATATGGTCTCAGAGCCCCAGCACATTGTCATCCAATGCCAGGAGGGTTCTGGTGCCACCTTCTTCTGTGTGCTGGGCTACTTGGGTTCCCTAGCAGGGGGTACCTTCTCTGTGGCTTTTTTGTCCAGAGGCCTACCAGATGTCTTCAATGAGACCAAGTTCCTCACCTTCAGCATGCTGCTCTTCTGCAGTGTCTGGACAGCTTTCCTGCCCCTGTACCACAGTGCCCGGGGAAAGTCCACTGTGGCGGTAGAGATCTTCTCCATCCTGGCCTCCACTGCTGGACTTTTGGGTGGCATCTTCATCCCCAAATGCTACACCATCTTGTTGAAACCAGAAAAGAATACCCCTGCCTGGCTAAGGCAAGGCCACTGTGCACATCAAGACAGGCAGGGTTCCATGCTCCATAGAAGGTGATAGTTCTCTGGGGTGTAACCAAGAGCAAGTGCTTGAATTTGACTCATTGTTTCTTCGTGGATAAAAATGTATTTAAAAGATAGATCAAGGTTCAAGTAAGGTACTTATAACAAAACACAAATGACAATTAAACTTAGAGTAGACATATAGTCACTAAATATTCTGCTCATAGGTATTGCTGAAAGTGACAACAATGTAAAGTCTTGAAAGGGGAGCACAGAAGATTGCACAATGGATTAAAATATTTTCCAGAAAGCACGTCAACTTGAGTGTGATGCTCAGGACCCACGTGATGGATGTAGTGAAGTGACATTACTAATTTGTGGTTTGACCTCTGCATGATAACCACATAACATGTCACATCCATATACACAAAGTACCAGTGTGAAGGTGGGAAAAAGTGCCATGAGTTGATGATGATGATGATGTCAATGGTTGCTGAGAATCTGTGAAACTGAGAGGCAGATCATTGTTCTCTCCTTTTCGTTTTGAGTGGGGCAGTAGTGGGAATTGAATCTTTCACGGAAAGTTCCTTTATAGACTTGCCATGTGATTGATCAGTGTCACTCTTAGATAAATAACCAAGAAATATAAAGTATTTCTGTTAAGAATGTAAATGAATTTTCAGAGAAGCATAATTCATATACTAAAATAATCTAAACATTTATGAGTTGACAAATGCTTGGTATGGCTTACTCAATGACTAGCAAAATTTTTATAAATAAGAATTAAATGTAAGAATGAGTATATTGTTTAATATATACTTAAGCATTTAGAATTTTATAGTCATTTAAGGAAGGCAATCAAAATAATATATTTTAATATTCCATTTAATGAAATATTCTGAAGCAGCAATCCCATAGGGACACACAGTAGACTAATAGTTTCTTGAGTTTTGTTGAGGGGAGATTAGTAAGGGTGCCGTATTTCTCTGTGGAGTGATGAAGTTCTAACAGTTGACTCTGTGGGACTGAAGATATAGCCTAGTGTTTCAGAGTACTTTCTACTCCTTCAGACCCTAGTTGTGTTGCCAGGACCAATGTCAGGCAGCTTACATCCACCTGTAATTGCAGCTCCAGGGATCCAACAACTCTGGCCTATGTGTTCACATGCAATTCTGTGCTCATGCTGCCTACCACAGTTTGTCAAAATAAAAAAAATAATACTAATGAGTATAAGACAACCCAAATATACATGAGCCTGGTAACTTGTCATCACTTTTTATATTTTATTTGGGACATGCCATGATATTCAGGCTGGCTACAAACTTGTAGCAATTTTCTTGCTTTAACCTCCCAAGGGCTTGTACTTTAGGTTTGCTCCCACCCCTGGAAAGCTGCATAATGTAAATGGATGAATTGTACACTATGTGATTTATATCTCAGAAGGCTAATCATTAAAAGAATTATCCATCAATTACAGAGTGTGCCATTTCATAATAGTCTGATATATAAGAAAATGTCAGATTATTGATGATGAATATTAAATAACTAGTCCTTAGCCATCATTTTTGGACTCTTATTTTAAACTTAGAAGGATGGGATTATGGTTATGTTAGAAAATCATATATATCATTTGGAATAACTGTGTTTGCAATTTTTCTTTTTACATAAAAATTATGTAACATGTATGTATGAAGTATATGTCTATGCATTTGTGTGCATACACATGTGCTTTCACACATGTGAGCATGGCATGGCTTATATGGGGATTCAGAGGACACTTTTGGAGAGTTAGTTCTCTTTTTCTACTTATATATGAGTATCGTGATCAAATATAGCTCTTCTGGTTCGTATATCAAGTGACTTTTTCCAGCTGAACTATCTTGCCAGACTTGGGATTTCATTCCAAAAACAGAAAAATAACTTAGTAGCCAGGGAGGAATTGTCATGACTCCACAGTGACCAATATATTGTTTTCTGAAATTATTTCTTGTTGGTCCAAATTCTACATGATAAAATGTTCCTGAAATATCCTTAAGGAACTGCAAAGGCCATGAAATTTGGATTGATGAATTTACCTAGTACAAAAACATGGTGGCAGGTGGGGGGTTGGTCAACACAGTGAGTATAGTGTACGAAATATGTGCTAAACATTACATTTCTGCTACTGCGATATTTTCTTCTTGTACCCACCTTTCTCTTTCCTGTTTCTCTAAAATAGTGCCCTGAACATCCTGGCTACAACTACTTTTGGACTTCCAAGTTTCCCAAGAGACAGTCAGTTCCATTGTCACCCTTTGTGTAATTGGCAGACGATGCCCAGAGCTGTGACCCTGGATAATGAGAGGCTAGGAAACCTCAAGAGAAGGGGATACAACTTTTAATGGCTCTGGGATTTAGTGGCCACTCACCTCTTCTAATGAATGATCAATATTCTCCCTGCAGCCCATAAGATTATAGTTTCCATGTGGTCTTAGCCTCAGGCCCTTGATCAAGGGCAATCTCCAAGATAAAATCCTCCTACAATGCTAGCCAATGCCCCATGTGGGGCTGTCCTTTCCTTGGATATCTGACTTCTAGGAGGCATGTGGCTGTGTACTTTCCTTTTTGCTGTATTTGGCTGTCTCTCAGAGTCTGCCTTTTTTGGACCAAGAGCCTGGATGTTGCCAAGGCAGGGTCCTCACTTTGACCGTCCTGGAGATATAATGGTTGGGGGCAGCTTCTCCATCTTTCGCTTCTCTGATGGTACCCTGTCTAATTTCACTGCCCCACCAACTGGGCTGCAGGCTTCAAGGTAAGTGCTGAACATGGGGTAGGGGTCTCTGAAAGCCAGTAGCAGCTTTTCAAGGTTGTGTGAAGCCTTGGGTAAGAGTTGACTCTCAGATCCCCTCTAGGTGACCTTGACCTTTCTCTGTGTAAACGCAGTAGTTCTGCTGCTCTTCCTTTTACATCTCCTCTCTCCTTTTTTCTGGTTTGTACCAGACAGAAACCTAGGTGCTCATGTACTGACAGAATTGTATGAGTCCTACAGGTCAGGTGTGGATTCTCGATCCTTTTATATCTTTGCTTCTTAAAATAGGGTCCACATAGGCATTTGTTAAATGAGTAATTGTGTAATTAATACCTATCTCATAAGTCATCAGCCTACCATGTTTCCTCTATACTATATTGCTTTTGCTATTTTTTTCCTAAGAGTCTCATGTTGCCTCAAATTCAGTAGGAAGTGAAGGATGACGTTGAATTTCAAATTATCCTGCACCCACCTTTAGAGTCCTGAGGTTATAGGTTATACTACCATATTTACTGTATGAGGATCTAACTCTATGAACTGAGTCATATCCACAACCATTTTGTGGCCATTTTTGTCCCAGCCTTTCTAATGTCCTGTTGCAGAGAGTAGTTGTCTAGCATTTGTCATTAGTATTCCTCTTTTGAATATTTTCATTTACCTTTAAAATTCACAGCAATAGCTTAGTATAGGTACATGACTTTACCTTTATGACTTATGAAGCTAAGGTAGGAGGATTGTTAATTTCAGGCAATATTAAAGTATATAATGAGACCTGAGTCAAAAGTAGTTGAAAAGAGTGTTTCCTAAGGAAACTACCATCATTCTGTATTCAACCAGAAATGTCAGAATTTCTGATACACACACACACACACACACACACACACACACAGTGAGCATTGTTTCAGGATACACTAAAAGCCAACATTTGGCTTATATATTCATACATACACACACACTCATAAAAGAAGTTCATGGCCAATCTCTGTTATATAGTGAGTGAGGTCAGATTGAATAATATGGATATTTAAACTTAAAAGAAAAAAATCTACTTGCAATAATAATAATTTAAAAAATTTAATTATTTATCCATTTTCACATTTACATCACTTTAAATTTTTTTTTTTGTATGTGCGACTGTTTCTCACTTTGTGCTATAACAACTCTGGAACTCGTTGTGAAGTTCAGGTTATCTTCTAACAGTATTACAGACATGTTTGCCTTTTCTTTCTTGGTTTCTTTCTTTGTTTGTTTCTTTGTTTCTTTGTTTGTTTTTTGGTTTATTTGTTTATTTGTTTATTTCTTTATTTCTTTTTCCTCTTCCTCCTATTCCTTCCTTCCTCCTCTGCTTCTTCTTTGTAAACAGTGTCTGTCTGCCTGTGTATATGAAGCTATTGTAGCAGCCAGTATCTTCCAGCCGACATCTGAGTGATGGAATCAAAAGTGTGTGCTATCATACTTGTCTACCATGTTATTTCTTAAGGTAATGATTAATGATTGATGCATGTATTGTGTACAATGCAATATTTCAAAACTGTATATACTATAGAGTGTTTAATCAATCACATCAACAAATACTTTATTTACACACTCACGATTTAGATTCATGGACATTTAAAGTCTAATGTGACAGTTCCAACAGGAGAATGAGGAGTTAAGGTTATAGGTGCTGCAGAAATGCCTGAGTTGGAGAAGGGTCTGTTGTGACAGGTTGAAGCTAGAGTTTTGATTCCCAGAACCCATATGATATCTTAATATGTTGAACATCTGTAATCCTGATTTGGAACTTAGAGACAAGTTGATTCCTAAAGATTACTGGCTAGCAGCCTAGCTGAATGGATGGAGTAGAGGTTTAGTGAGGTAACCTGTCAGGAAATGTAAGGTGGAGAGGAGAAGGCTCATGGGTTAAAGTCTTTGGGATGCAAGCCTGATACATGACCTGAATGATCTCCTCCTGGAACCCACATAAAGGTGGAGGAAGAGAACTGACTCACATATTGTAGCATGTATGCGTCTATAAAAAAAACACATGCACATAATAATGGTTTTTGTTGTGAGCCTAGCCTTTAATGGCTGAGCCATCTCTCCAGCCCCAGAATAATGATTTTAAAGGATGAAGAAGCGACTGAGAAAGGTATTCTGATATCCCATCAGCCTTTACAACCTCAGAGGAAAATATACCCATACACACTACACAGACAGACAGACAGACTGACACACACACACACACACACACACACACACGGTGAGCATTGTTTCAGGATACACTAGAAGGCAACATTTGGCTTGTATATTCATACACACACACACTCATAAAAGAAGTTCATGGTCAATCTCTGTTATATAGTGAGGTCAGATTGAATGATATGGATATTTAAACTTAAAAGAAAAAAATCTACTCTCAATAATAATAATTAAAAAAATTTAATTAAAATGTAACATCAATTGGATGTATTAAAACTTGCCTTTAAGGGGTGGGGGATTTAGCTCAGTGGTAGAGCGCTTGCCTAGGAAGCACAAGGCCCGGGTTTCGGTCCCCAGCTCCGAAAAAAAGAACCAAAAAAAAAAAAAAACTTGCCTTTAATCACAGTGCTCAAGAGGCGGTGGTGTGCAGATCCATGTGAGTTCCAGACAATCAGGACTACACAAAGATACCCTGTGTGAACATCCCCATCCATATACTTGTATACATACATATATGTATATATATATTTTCTCCTTCCTTAAACACATTGCATATGCACTGTCTCTTTTAAATCCATGGCTTTTTATTCTTCAATCATTACTATTGTTGCATGTGAATAAATATATAAATAAATATACACATGTATTTTGTTGAGTAATTTTGGTGATGGTTGTATCTATATGTTTTAATACTTTATTAGATTTACTCTTTGATGATTTCATGTTTTTATGTTACATTTCGTTTATTCTCATTCCCCCAGCCCTTCTTATTTTCCTTCCATACCTGTCATTGCCTCCTCCACATTGCAGGTATCTTTTCCACATACCAGCATTTTTGTTTAGTACCCACTAATTTTATCCAAGGTTGTCGTGTGTGGCTTGGAATTGTGAAGGTTTGAAATGTCCATTACAGCTTAGTGGATTCACTTGTTAGTTATAGGAATAAAGACAGTGACAGTTTTTAAACCCAAAATATATCAGTTGCCAATAGTTAAACAAGAAAATGTAATTGCAGGCAAAGAGATTCCAGTGAATGATTGTTGATAGGCTCACATGCATGCAGTGTCTGAGTCATGTCCTGAAGGCAGCATTTCACTTCTTGTTCCCATATCTTCTGGCTCTTAATGACAGAAAATCTGAAATAGATGTTACTTGCCTTAATTAAAACCAACCATACTATTTGATAGATTTATTTTCCTTGTTTCCTTGAGACGGAGTCTCTCTGTGTAGGTCTAGCTTCCTTGGCCAAGCTATGTAGATCATGTTCTGTTTTCTGATTCACAGAAATCTACCTCCCTTTTCGTCCTGAGTGGTGGGATTGAACAAGTGGGTCACCAACACAGCTCACTGTCTTCTGAAACTCTCCCTGTGATTACTGTCTCTATCTTCCCTGTGGCTCCCCTTTGACTCTTCTGAACGGGGCTCGTGTGCACATCTCTGTACAAATATTTGAGGAGGTGTATGTCTTTACTCAGATCACTTGGGTCACAGTGTTCATTCTTGTTCGAATATGTCCCATAATGAGTGATAAATGTGGGCTTCTTTTTCCCTCAGTGTCTCCAGGTGGGGTTACCAGGTGGCACAGAGTTTTGTCTTTGCCATCGAGGAGATTAATAAGAGTGCTCAGTTGTTGCCCAATTTAACACTGGGCTTCTCCATTCGAAACTCTGGTGACTCAGTTCATGGAGCCCTGTATGAGACGATGGGCTTTCTCACAGGGCAGGAGGAGCCCATCCCCAACTACACTTGCCGGCATGGCTCTCCACAGGCTGCCTTGGTCGGGGACACACGGTCATCCCTGTCTGTATCCATGGCCAGACTTCTGGGGCTGTACAAGTTTTCCCAGGTGAGTTGCTTAAAGCCTTATTCTTAGGGAATGTGGTGAATGTGATGATAGTGACATTGATGGTGATGGTCGTAGTATTGTGGAGTTCTACTGAGGATTCAGGTTCCCTGAATATTTTCAATGTCCAGCATGGTTCTCTCCTCTGTGTATAGATAGTTTAGAAAAAATTATCATTCCCCTTCATTGAAAAGAATAGTGAGAAAATTTCATTTTTATTATTTCAAATATATTTTAAAGATTTATTTACTTTTATTTTATGTGTATTGAGTATTTTGCCCTTAGTATATGTGTGTTTGTGTGTGTTTGTGTGTATGTGTGTGTATTTGTTTGTGTGTACCACATGAGTGTCTGGTGCCTGTGAACATCAGAAGAGAACATTGAACTCTGTAAAAATGTGGTTACATATGGTTTTTATGTGTCGTGAGGGTCCTCTGAAAGGGCACCAAGTTCTGTTAACCACTCAGCCATATCTCCATCACCCTATTAACCAATCCATCAAATGATTATTCTTATTAGAGGGTGAGCAACTGTGTCTGTGTTTGTATGCATGAGTGTGTGTGTGTGTGTGTGTGTGTGTGTGTACATAAACCTTTGCATATCTGAGGAGGCTAGAAGAGGCTTATTTCATCACTCCTCACCTCACCTATGCCTTGAGTCAAGATCTCTTCCTGAACTTACAGCCCATGATTTCTTGACTGGGCTATAATACTGAAAGCTCCACCCAGCATCCTGTGTGCACACCTCTTGGACCTGAAGATACTGTCATGAAGAGGATGCCCAACTTGTTACATGAATACTATGATCTGAGCTCCTATCATGATTTTGTAGCAAGTGCTTTTTATCTATCTTGGTATCTTGGCCTCTCTCAAGTTAGGCATATTTGAATTAGTAGACACTTCATTTTGTTTTCTGTATATGTTCACACACTCCAAACAAACTTTGTTTCTGTTTTTTTTTGCAGGTGTGTATTGTGTGTGTGTGTGTGTGTGTGTGTGTGTATAGGCAGCATCTCTCTGTGTAACATAGATTGGCCTTGAACTCTTCATCCCTTTTCCTCAGATTTCTGAGGACTGTGCACTATTATGCTCAGAACAGAAACTTGATATATGGACTATTTAAAAAAAACTTCTTGAATTCCAATGTGTATGGCTGCAAGGTAAATTTTAGTTAAATTTGAGTTTCATGGCTGGAGATATGGCTCAGAGGTGAAGAGCACTGGATTTTCTTTTTGAAAAATTTCAAATCCCAACAACCACATGGTGGCTTATATGAATCTGTAACTCCATTTCCAGACATATGACTCTGTCTTCTGTCCTGCAAGTCTAGCAGACACACATATGGTGCAGATCACACATACAGGCAAAACACTCTTTTGTAGATAATAATAAAATATTGAGTTTCTAAGAATCAATGAATTGCCTTTAGCCTAAGTTTGACCCAATATCTGTATTAAAATATAATTTGTCTTCAACTAGTAATGTGTGCTTCATGAGACGAGCTTATACATAGAAATAATCATTGCTTACCTGAAATCCAAACATAACAAGAGCTGGCAAGACCAACTGCATGAGTTTGATCGAGCCTTTTTCTTCCACATGAAGCAACCAGATGCTAGGCCTTAAGACAGTACAAACTTTACACATTTCGTAGAAGGTTTTCACTCATACTCTGAGACTGACCAACCACATTCATTGCCTCTCAAATCCAAAGAGACCAGACAAGACCTGACCAGATGGGACCAGACCACACCAAACCACACCAGAACCACACCAGACCACAACAGACACAGAACTCATTTGTCACATCTCCAAGTACTCTGTGTTTTGAAAACCTATTAACACCTCTTTGACAAAGTGATAAAGCAGATTCCTATTTCTCTTAAATTTGGAAAACCTCAGAATGGTAGTCTAATAAGAGCCTATAATTCATTCGTTCTTGTCAGGTGCAGCAAGGTGGTTCATTGGGCAAAGGTGTTTTCTAGCAAGCGTGATGATTTGAATTTGAGCCTCTGGAACTGACTAGGTGGAAGAAGAAAACCAGCCCCCACAATTTGACTTCTAAGTCTACATATGCATCATCACAGACAGGTAGACACACACACAGAGACACACACACAGAGAGACACACACACACACAGACACACACACACAGACACACACACACAAACACATACATGAATTTTCTAAAGAATGTTCTAACAGATGTATGCAAATGAGAGAATTAGACCAAGCCTAGTTGAGGTACTGCAAACAAATATAGGAGTGGGCAGTGGGAAGGACAGAAGCTCATAGTAAAGATATAGTTCTCAGCTTCTTTTGAGACGCTACAGGGCTGTCTGTAATGATCAGTTAGTGAAGGGCACACAGCTCCTTGGTAGAATCAGGACCTTTCTCAAAGCATTATTGTAGGGTTGGTTCTTATGCTGCCTTGTTCCCAATTGGTTCTTGATCTGTCAGTGAAGAAGCCATGGGTCCCTGAGGAAAAGAGACAAATAGATGCAAGAGAGTAGAAAGTCGATTTCACCATGCTTCAGAGAGAGAGAGAGAGAGAGAGAGAGAGAGAGAGAGAGAGAGAGAGAGAGAGAGAGAGAGGTATCAACTGGCTATGTGAGCTCTCAAGAGGAGTGTGACCTGTGGCCTCTCCTATAGGCAAGTGGTCAAGGAAGTTTAGAAGGAATTAGATGTATCTTAGCAACTAAAGTTTAGGGCAGGTGGGAGGTGTGGCAATAAGAATATTTTTAAGGGCACACTTTTCCAGGTGGGAGATATTAGCATCCAGAGATTGTGTCCAAATGCAAGTTGAAAAGGAACAACTATGTGTGTGTGTCTTTTATCAGTGGTTTCAAGGAAACTTGGGTTGTGGCTGGTAGTGTGACACATTATTTCTATTTCCTTTCATGAAAATTGTTATGCTTTAGGTTACAATATACATTTATGTGTATGTGTATATGTCTGTGTGAATCTATGCAACATGTGTGAGAAGAAGCCAGAAGCAAGTCAGATTTCCTGGGGCTGGATTTACAAACAGTTGTGAGCCACCAGATTTGGGTGTTGGGAGTCTAAGTGTAGTCCTTTACAAGTTGAACAAGCGTTGGAACTACTGAGCCTTCTCTTTAGCCTCATCCTTCCAACATTCCATTCAGACCATTATCGTGCTCCTGAGTCCTTGATCTCATCTACTCTCTTATTGCCTGTCTCTTCCTTGACAGATCAGCTATTCATCTTCCCTACCTAGCCTGAGTGACAAGATCCAGTTTCCATCCTTCCTTCGGACACTGCCTAGTGATCTCACATCCTGTCATGCAGTTACTCAGCTGATAATTCACTTTCAGTGGTCCTGGGTGATCATTCTGGCCCAAGATGATGACTTTGGAGAGCAGGCCAGTTCTCTGGCCACTCAGCAGCTGAGTGGAACTGGTGTATGCATTGAGTTTCACCTCCATGTGCCTTCCCAACAGTCCTTGGGGAAGATTGAAGAGACTGTCCAGAAGATGCAGAAATGTACAGCTAGAGTTGTTCTGGTTTTCTTAAGCAATTCAAATTTCCAGCTCATCTTGCATGGCTTACTGGCTGTCCATGTCTCAGGCCAGGTGTGGGTCAGCAAAGGCACTCTGCACATGTCACTTGCTCTGACCGTTCCAGGCATTTCCCAAGTGTTGCAAGGCACATTTGGCCTTCTGTATCACAGCAGCAGGGCAATTGGCTTCCCCGAGTTCCTTACTCACTTGCGCCCCAGCCAGACCCCAGAAGACATGTTTATAAAAAAGTTCTGGGAGTTCACCTTTGATTGTACATGGCCCTACCAGAACAGGACAGTGACAGAGGGTGTCCAGGTCTGCTCAGGCAATGAGAGTCTGAAGAACAAGCCTCATCCTTTCCCAGAAGTGAGTAAAATTGATGCTGCTTACACAGCTGTCTACAGCATTGCCCATGCCTTGCATGATATGGTAGCCAGTGCGCACCAGGATGGGAAAGGCACAAATCCCCAGGACTTCCATCACTGGCAGGTGAGAGAGATATGTGTGGAGTGGATGGTTCAGGGATGGTTGGGAAACAGGCATAATGCTTTTTACAAAGCTGTAGAAGTGCAGCATACTATATGGTTCAGCAAGGATTGTCACTTATTCACACTGATAAGCCACCATAGAAGCTGCATTGGAGAAGAAATCCTTTCTTTGTGTCTGATCTCAGATGAATCCAGTCCCTGTGGGGTTACTTCTGTACAAGTACAAGATGCCTAGTAAAATTTAATTTTCATATAGTAGTAAACATTTTAGTGTACCAAATTTGGGCTTAGATTTTTAGTAGATGTTAGTATAGGCATGTTGAAAGTCCAAATATCAAATATATATCAAATGCTATTTTATATGATATATCTATAATATAGCATTTGATATATATATATATATGTATGTGTGTGTGCATGTATGTATGTGTGTGTATGTGTGTGTGTGTGTGTGTTTGTGTGCACATACATGCATCTGTGGCCAGCATATATGTGTAGTTATTCAGGCACATGATGGAGGTGCGCACAGTGCACAAAACTATGTACATATTTGTGAGAATGTCTGAAGGTATAGATATTACTCTTTTTTATTTTAATTTTTTCATCTTTATTAACTTGAGTATTTCTTATTTACATTTCTTTCCTTTTTTTGTTGAAGATGCTTTATTTTACTTTTTTATCTTTATTGAGTATTTCTTATTTACATTTCTTTTTTTTAATCTTTATTAACTTGAGAATTTCTTATTTACATTTCGATTGTTATTCCCCTTCCTGGTTTCCTGACCAACATCCCCCTAACCTCTCCACCTCCCCTTCTATATGGGTTTCCCAACACCATCCTCCCCCCATTACCACCCTCCACCCAACAATCATGTTCACTGGGGGTTCAGTCTTGGCAGGACCAAGGGTTTCCCTTTCCACTGGTGCTCTTACTAGGCTATTCATTGCTACCTATGAGGTTGGAGCCTAGGGTCAGTCCATGTATAGTCTTTGGGTAGTGGCTTAGTCCCTGGAAGCTCTAGTTGCTTGGCATTGTTGTTCATATGGGGTCTCAAGCCCCTTAAAGTTCTTTCAGTCCTTTCTAAGATTCTTTCAACGGGGGTCCCGTTCTCAGTTCAGTGGTTTGCTGCTGGCATTTGCCTATGTATTTGCTGTATTCTGGGTATGTCTCTCAGGAGAGATCTACATCCAGTTCCTGTTGGCCTGCTCTTCTTTCCTTCATCCATTTTATCGAGTTTGGTGCCTGTATATGTATGGGCCACATGTGGGGCAGGCTCTGAATGGGTGTTCCTTCTGCCTCTGTTCTAAACTTTGCCTCCCTATTCCCTGCCAAGAGTAATCTTGTTCCCCTTTTAAAGAAGGAGTGAAGCATTCACATTTTGGTCATCCTTCTTGAATTTCATGTGTTCTGTGCATCTAGAGTAATTCGAGCATTTGGGCTAATATTAATTTATCAATGAGTGCATACCATGTGTATTTTTCAGTGATTGGTTTACCTCACTCAGGATATTTTCCAGTTCCATTCATTTGCCTATGAATTTCATAAAGTCATTATTTTTGATAGCTGATTAATATTCCATTGTGTAGATGTACCACATTTTCTGTATCCATTTCTCAGTTGAAGGGCATCTGGGTTCTTTCCAGCTTCTGGCTATTATTAATAAGGCTGCTGTGAACAGAGTGGAGCACATGTCTTTGTTATATGTTGGGGCATCTTTTGGGTATCTGCCCAAGAGAGGTATAGCTGGCTCCTCAGGTAGTTCAATGTCCAATTTTCTGAGGAACCTCCAGACTGATTTCCAGAATGGTTGTACCAGTCTGCAATCCCACCAACAATGGAGGAGTGTTCCTCTTTCTCCACATCCTCGCCAGCATTTGCTGTCACCTGAGTTTTTGATTTTGGCCATTCTCGCTGGTGTGGGTTGCTTTGATTTACATTTCCCTTATGACTAAAGATGTTGAACATTTCTTAAGGCATTTTTCAGCCATTCAGCATTCCTCAGCTGTGAATACTTTGTTTAGCTCTGAACCTCATTTTTTTTATCTTTATTAACTTGAGAATTTCTTATTTACATTTTGATTATTATTCCCTTTCCTGATTTCCGGGCCAACATCTCCCTAACACCTCCCCCTCTTCTTCTATATGGACTTCCCCTCCCAATCATCCCCCCATTACCACCCTCCCCCCAACAATCACGTTCTCTGTGGGTTCAGTCTTGGCAGGACCAAGGGCTTCCCCTTCCACTGGTGCTCTTACTAGGATATTCATTGCTACCTATGAGGTTGGAGCCCAGGGTCAGTCCATGTATAGTCTTTGGGTAGTGGCTCAGTCCCTGCAAGCTCTGGTTGGTTGGCATTGTTTGAACCCCATTTTTAAATAGGATTATTTGTCTCCCTGCAGTCTAACTTCTTGAGTTCTTTGTATATTTTGGATATAAGCCCTCCATCTGTTGTAGGATTGGTAAAGATCTTTTCCCAATCTGTTGGTTGCCGTTTTGTCCTAACCACAGTGTCCTTTGCCTTACAGAAGCTTTGCAGTTTTATGAGATCCCATTTGTCGATTCTTGATCTTAGAGCACAAGCCATTGTTGTTTTGTTCAGGCAATTTTCTCCAGTGCCCATGTGTTTGAGATGCTTCCCCACTTTTTCTTCTATTAGTTTGAGTGTATCTGGTTTGATATGGAGGTCCTTGATCCACTTGGACTTAAGCTTTGTACAGGGTGATAAGCATGGATCGATCTGCATTCTTCTACATGCTGACCTCCAGTTGAACCAGCACCATTTGCTAAAAATGCTATATTTTTTCCATTGGATGGTTTTGGGACCTTTGTCAAAAATCAAGTGACCATAGGTGTGTGGGTTCATTTCTGGGTCTTCAATTCTATTCCACTGGTCTATCTGTCTGTCTCTGTACCAATACCATGCAGTTTTTATCACTATTGCTCTGTAATGCTGCTTGAGTTCAGGGATAGTGATTCCCCCTGAAGTCCTTTTATTGTTGAGGATAGTTTTAGCTATCCTGGGTTTTTTGTTATTCCAGATGAATTTGCAAATTGTATAGTCTTTGGGTAGTGGCTTAGTCCTGGAAGCTCTGTTTTGTTGGCATTTTTCATATGGGGTCTTAAGACTCTTCAAGCTCTTTCAGTCCTTTCTAAGATTCCTTCAACTGGGGTCCCGTTCTCAGTTCAGTGGTTTGTTTCTGGTATTCGCCTACATATTTGCAGTTCCTGTTGGCCTGCACTTCTTTGCTTCATCCATCTTATCTAATTGGGTGGCTGTATATGTATGGGCCACATGTGGAGCAGGCTCTGAATGGGTGTTCCTTCTACCTCTGTTCTAAACTTTGCCTCTCTATTCCCTCCCAAGGGTATTCTAGTTCCACTTTTAAAGAAGGAGTGAAGCATTCGCATTTTGGTCATCCTTCTTGACTTTCATGTGTTCTGTACATCTAGTGTAATTCAAGCATTTGTGCTAATAGCCATTTATCAACGAGTGGTTTGCCAGAATTTTATTGAGTGTTTTTGCATCAATAAAGGGAAATTAGTCTGAAGTTCTCTTCCTTTGTTGGGTCTTTGTGTAGTTTATGTATAAGAGTAATTGTGGCTTCATAGAAGGAATTAGGTAGCACTTCATCTGTTTCAATTTTGTTGAATAGTTTGGATATTATTGGTATGAGGTCTTCTTTGAAGGTCTGATAGAATTCTGCACTAAACCCGTCTGGACCTGGGCTCTTTTTGGTTGGGATACCTTTAATGACTGCTTCTGTTTCTTTAGGAGTTATGGGGTTGTTAAATGGTTTATGTGTTCCTGAGTTAACTTCGGTACCTGGTATCTGTCTAGGAAATTGTCCGTTTCCTGCAGATTTTCAAGTTTTGTTGAATATAGGCTTTGTAGTATGATCTGATGATTTTTTGAATTTCCTCTGATTCTGTGGTTATGTCTCCCTTTTCATTTTTGATTTTTTTTCATTTGTACATACTCTCTCTGTCCTCTTGTTAGTCTGGCTAAGGGTTTATCTATCTTGTTGACTTTCTGAAAGAACCAACTTTTGGTTCTGTTGATTGTTTGTATGGTCCTTTTTGTTTCTACTCTGTTGATTTCAGCTCTGAGTTTCATTATTTCCTGCCTTCTACTCCTCCTGGGTGTATTTGCTTCTTTATGTTTTAGAGCTTTTAGGTGTGCTGTCAAGCTGTTGATATATGCTCTCTCCTGTTTCTTTCTGCAGGCACTCAGAGCTATGAGTATTCCTCTTAGCATGGCTTTCATTGTGTCCCATACGTTTGGGTATATTGTACCTTCATTTTCATTAAATTCGAAGAAGTTTTTAATTTCTTTCTTTATTTCTTCTTTGACACGGTTATCATTGAGTAGATCATTGTTCAAGTTCCATGTATATGTGGGCGTTCTTCCCTTATTTTGTTAAAGACGAGCTTTAGCCTGTCGTGGTCTGATATGATGCATGGGATGATTTCTATCTTCCTGTATCTATTGAAGCCTGTTTTATGACCAATTAAATGGTGATTTTTGGAGAAAGTACCATGAGGTGGTGAGAAGAAGGTATATCCTTTTTTTAAGGGATAGAATGTTCTATAAATATCTGTTATGTCCTTTTGGTTCATGACTTCTCTTAGTCTGTCTACGTCTCTGTTTAATTTCTGTTTCCATGATCTGTCCATTGATGAGAGTGGGGTGTTGAAATCTCCTACTATATTGTGTGAGGTGCAATGTGTGTTTTGAGCTTTAGTAAAGTTTCTTTTACGTATGTAGGTGCCCTTGTATTTGGAGCATAGATATTTAGGATTGAGAGTTCATCTTGGTGGATTTTTCCTTTGAGGAATATGAAGTGTTCTTCCTTATCTTTTTTGATGACCTTTAATTGAAAATTGATTTTATTCAATATTAGAATGGCTACTCTAGCTTGCTTCTTCAGACCATTTGCTTGGAAAGTTGTTTTCCAGCCTTTCACTCTGAGGTAGTGTCTGTCTTTGTCTCTGAGGTGTGTTTCCTGTAGGCAGCAGAATGCAGGGTCCTCGTTGCATATCCAGTTTGTTAATCTGTGTCTTTCTATTGGGTAGTTGAGACCATTGATGTTGAGAGATATTAAGGAATAGCGATTGTTGCTTCCTGTCATATTCGTATTTGGATGTGAGATTATGTTTGTGTGCTTTTCTTCTCCTTGTTTTGTTGGCAAAACGATTAGTTTCTTGCTTTTTCTAGGGTGTAGCTTGCATCCTTACGTTGGGCTTTACCATTTATTATCCTTTGTAGGGCTGGATTTGTAGAAAGATTTTGTGTAAATTTGGTTTTGTCATGGAATATCTTGCTTTCTCCATCTACGTTAATTTAAAGTTTTGCTGGATACAGTAACCTGGGCTGGCATTTGTGTTCTCTTAGGGTGTGTATGACATTTGTCCAGGATCTTCTGGCTTTCATAGTCTCTGGTGATAAGTCCAGTGTGATTCTGATATGTCTGCATTTGTATGTTACTTGACCTTTTCCCCTTATCGTTTTTAATTTTCTTTCTTTGTTTTTTACAGTTGGTGTTTTTGATTCTTTGTGACAGGAGGAGCTTCCTTTCTGGTCCAATCTATTTGGAGTTCTGTAGGCTTCTTTTATGTTTATGGGCATCTCTTTCTTTAGGTTAGGGAAGTTTTCTTCTATGATTTTGTTAAAGATATTTACTGGTCCTTTGAGCTGGGAGTCTTCACTCTTATCTATACCTGTTATCCTTAGGTTTGATCTTCTCATTCGTCTCTGGATTTCCTGTATGTTTTGGACCAGTAGCTTTTTCCATTTTACATTATCTTTGACAGTGGAGTCAATGATTTCTATGGAATCTTCTGCTCCTGAGATTCTCTCTTCTATCTCTTGTATTCTGTTGGTGATGCTTGTATCTATTGCTTCTTGTCTCTTCCTGCAGTCTCAGGAGTACCCACCTGTCTGGGCGGTGAGCTCTCTCCCCCAAGGGGTTTGGGAGCAGTGAGCTGTGGGTCGGGATCTGCAAGGTTGGGCTCCAGCTAAAAACTGGAAGTTGAGAAATTACTCTTAAATCACACTTCTAGTTTATTCTTTGGGGAATGGTCTCTCACTCACACCCAGAACTTGTTGATATGGCTTGCCATGGTTGACAGCTTGCTTTGGGCATCTCCTGTTTGTACCGTTTGAAGCTGTAATTACAGCGGAGTTGCCACATACACTTGACATTTCGGAACATTCTGTGTATTTGAAGTTCTGTTCTCAAGGTTGTGTGGCCAGAAATTTAACAACTGAGCCAACTCTCATGTCCTTACCTCATTGTCTATGTATACTATTATTTTATAATTTTATAAATTTATGTAATACATTTTTCATTCCCCCTAGTGTCTGTCTGTCTATCTGTCTGTCTGTCTCTCTTAACTACGTTTTGTAGTCTGCCAGGGTAGACTATGCCCAGATCTGCAAGTTGACCCTTGAAAGACACATTACTTACTGATGAGGTAAAGTGAGTGTGTTGGCCAAGGATGGACTTTGTTTTTTATAATATTCAGTGAGATTATCTGAGTCCATGTGTGCTTGCTGTAAGATCACAAAGTTTTGAACAGATATAGTTGTCTTTTGGCTGAGATGGACACATTGAAAATTGCAGAAAGCCTGGCTCAATGACTCATGCCTGTCATCTTAGTACACAGGAGATTGAGGCGAGAGAACCAAGTTCCATGCCAACCAAGACTGCACAGTAAGATACTGTCACAAAATAACCATATATGGGTGTGGTGATAACTGTGTGTGTGTAATCTAGAATGAAGATGTAAAGTAAATGGAGAAGTGATGAGCAAGTGAAGGGCCAAGTAAGGCCTGAGAAGACCTATCTGTCAGGAAATACCTGGGGTCCAAACCAAGGATAAGAAATCTCACTATGGGAAGAAGTGATAGGATTGCAGTAGGTCGGGACAGCATGTGCCAACACCCTAGAATGGAGATAAAGAAGATGAGCCACATGTGTGGAGCTTAAGAAGTGGGACAGATGGTTCAGAGTGATTGAAGGCTTAGGTGAGCTGGGGTCAGTCTGTGGAAGGCTTGCTATGGTTTGGAGTCTAAAGAGAATGATGGGAAGTTTGAATTAGTAATTCACAGCCAGATGAGACCCTGGAGCCAGCATCACATTGTGATGTTTTGGATTTCATTTTAAGGCTGAGGAGATGACTCAGTGGGTAAAGTCTCCAAGCATAAGTTCAATTCCTGTGTCTCACATGGCAGCAGAACAGAGCATTCCTATTAGTTGTTCCCTGAAATCCCTAGTGTGTGAGATGTATATAGTCTCTTAAAAATGACTTGGATCAAGTATTATGAATTATTAATTTAGCAAAGTTAGAATATTTTCTTGAGTCCTTGGAAATATCACAGGACCTTTAGCACCCTTACGGCTACTGTGGCCACTTTTTGGTTGACCTGGTTGTGTCACTTCAGACTCCATTTGGACAAGACAATGGACAGTCAACAATATTTTCTTTTCTTTCTCAGCTGCTCCATGCGCTCAAAAAGGTACACTTCAAGACTCCTGATGGAAGTGAGATTATGTTTGATGTCAGTGGAGATTTGGTGACAAAATTTGACATTTTCCAAGGGCAGAAGACCCTCAATGGTGTATTTCACTTGGTCCATGTAGGCATGATAAACCCTCAAGCCTCTTCAGGGAACAAAATGATGATCCAATTAAAGGAGGATCTCCAAGTGAGTTCCCTGAATGCAGAGATAACTGTTGTCCTAGTGTTTTAAAGTCTCAGGGAATTTCTATGTCTAGGGTTATGAATGTTTACTTATGCGTGAAGTGGATGTGGCTCTGGATTAGGCCATTCAGTTAAAACTTACCATGCTTTTTACCTTACAAGAGTCCTTCTTCTGAGTGAGACTTTTTGAGCAGCAAAAGTGAATGCATCAGACCTGGGGTTGTAAGGATTGCTCAGTGCTTAAAGTGTTTGCTGTGTAATGAAGTTAAAAGTCAAGATCTCCAGAACACTTGTACACGGTAACTGGGCAGTGTGGCCCACCTGTAATTTCATTCTTGGAAGGTAAAGTGAATGAGATGGTCAAAGCAAGTTACCTAGTGTGCCTAGCTGTGCCAATTTTCTATGGGTTTTATTTTGAACGTCAATATGCATAGTAGAAAAGCAATAGAGGATGTTTTTCAGTATTAACCTTGGGACTCCACATGCACTCATACATACTTTCACATGATCCCACATGAATGTAAAAGCACGCGCGCACGCCCGCGCGCACATGCACACACACACACACACACACACACACACACACACACATTATAAGCTTTGTGTAAAATGGGAAGAAAGCACATACTAGACTCACAAAATAGAAACAGAATCTGTACCTGGTGGTGTTTTGAGAGTATTATCACTGTTTTCAGGACCTGCTCTGTGAAGAGGAAGAAAGTGACCCACTAAACCAACACCTTACCATGGGCGACCAAGGAAGTAGACTGAGCAGATACTCTCAGTTTACTTGCTGTGATAGATTTCCCAACCATGACAAGTACCTGAGAAACAGTGTGAAGTGAGAAAAGGTTTTTATTGATTCCTGGTGTGTGAGGTTCAAGGCCAGATGGATACATTATTTTGGGTGTATGTGTGTAGTTGAGGCAGTATGTGTTGAGAGCAGACATGTGGTGGAATAGGTTTTCCAATTCATGTGAACCATTGAAGGTATATAGAAGGAGGTTGTGATATAGATAGATTAGGTAGGTAAACACATTACATCTTACCAGTGACCAGCCCCCATGACACATTCCTCAATTAATTCTCATATCCTTCTTCCTCCATCTACAATGGTTAATCAAATTATGAGTCCATTGAGGAATTGATTAGGTCAGGTGCATCCATATCTCAAGGTTCTTTAAAAATCCATCATCTTGTAACCACTGGTGCAATACACAAGACTTTGGGAAACATTTGAGGTTCAAATGCTGATGTTTATTAACAAAAGTATCAGCTACTTTGATATAGACCTGTCTATGTGTGTAGTTTGATGCATCAAAATAACTCAGCTTCCTGTCCTATGCCTGCCTTAAGCTATCTAGGAAAGGCTTTGTCAAGCATGTAATTTTATGGAGATGGTCCATCATTTTGCATAGCAATGATGGGTGCACTCTGAGATGTGGGGTTTTCAGAGAGTTCTTCCTGGGTTTGCATCTTGGTGTTCATATTCCTTTCCTACCACTATTATATAGCCTATTGATTCCTGTGTATGAACGCACCCTATTTGGTAGATTTCCTGCAGAGTCAACATGAATTTGTACTTTCTAGTAGGAATGCTGTATAGATGAAATGATGATTTTCCTGATAATGATTTTATTGCATTTCTAAATTGATACAAGTGATCTCAATGCCCCTGTAGAGTAAAAGCTGCAAATAGTTTCATATGTCACAGGATATTGTACTAGGAAAAGAAAGCAGGCTTGGAACAAATGTATAGTCAAGAAAAACATTCCTTCTAGGTTAGGAAAAAGGCCACTAACTGGTAAGTAAAGGTCATGAATTTGGCATGGGCAATTTATTATAGGTGCAAGGACAGAAAATAAATGCTCGTCTAGTCTATCTATACAATGTTTCAAAATAATAAGATAGAAGGCAGATGATTTGGCTCTTGACAAAGAAATGCTGCTTACTTATGACATAAAATTATTGCTTCAAGCTTATAATCAACTTATGGATCTAGTAACAGATTATTAATGTCTGAATAGAAAGACATAAAGCAATTCTGCTGCAACTCCTTAAGTCTTATAGATCTATGACATGAACCATTGACTTAAACTTACTCTGAACTTACAGAATGCAACTTAGAAAACCATGTGATCAATTATTCTGGGAAAGTATAATAACTAACAAGTATAAAAAAGTGACAGTGTAGCCTTCTTTATTTTCATCTTATATTTGTGTCTCTGTATGTGCCTGAAAATTTTCTTTTCTTCTTTCTTTCCCTTCCCTTTCTTTCCCTTCCCTTCCCTTCCCTTTCCTTCCCTTCCCTTCCCTTCCCTTCCCTTCCCTTCCCTTCTCTTCCCTTCCCTTCCCTTTCCTTCCCTTCTTCCCTTCCCTTCCCTTCCCTTCCCTTCCCTTTTCTATTTGGCTCACAAATAGTTAAGGAACTCCAAGCCTCTTGCTGGTCAAGTGAGAAACCTGGGTCCAAAGAGAAAGAAATGAAGTAATTAAGCCTTTTCTTTCTCAGTGCTACTCTCAGCAGGAGTTAATTGCCAGAAAAAGACTGCTTTTGTCATAGAATAGCAAAGAGTTAAAAAGTTAAATTGCAAGAAGCCTTCATCTTCTGTCCCTGATTTTATTTTGCTACCCTTGCTGCATTCACCTGATTCCTGAGGAAGTCAGAAGTGTGAATTGTATCCTCTGGTACTAGTGTTCCAGTGAGGTGCTCTGTGGGTGCTGGGAACTGAACACTGCTTCTCTGCAGGAGCACCCTGTACTCCTGACAGCTGAGCCACTAATATAGCCCTTTACCTTCAATTGTTAACAAAAGAGCTACAGAGAGATTGGAAGCCAAACCTTCTCCTAGTTTCCTATATTTTTGAAACTATTAGCTAAGGAAACTATGTGTAGCCCATCCTCTATTATGTACAAGGTTATCTCTACAGTCTAGCATCACTAAGGACATCAATGTTTTCTGAAAGGCCTCTCCTCTAGGGAGCTAAGAGGAAACAGTTTTGTTCAGCTTCTCAGTGTGATTTCAAGCATTTGTATCCCTGGAGAGTCATTGGTAACACTATACTCCTTGTTACTAGGTGCCCCCCTCCATCTGCAGTGAGAGCTGCCTTCCAGGGTTTAGCCAAGTGCCCAGACTGGGAGCCCCCCACTGCTGTTTTGATTGCAGTCCATGCCCTGAAGGACAGTTTGCAGACCAAAGAGGTAAGAGCTTATGGACCTGTAATCTGAGTGAGCTACATGGCACTGAGAACCTCCTGTATTTCTCCAATTCCTTAGCAATTGTTCTACTGTTGTGAAGAGACACCATTACCAAGGCAGCATTTAAAAGGAACATTGAATTGTGGGCTTACTTAGAGTTTCACAGGTTGAATCCATGATTATAATGGTAGGATATGTGTCAGAATGCGGTCAGGCATGTTGGTACACCAGTATCTGAGAGCTGAAATTCTGATCTATAGGCAGCATGCCAGCAGTGATGTGGAATGTGGATGTGTTGTGGAATTTTGAACTCTCAAAGCTGATCTCATGGAATAGAGTGATCCAGTGCAAGACTCAGAATGGCAGATAATGCCAAATGACTGGAAGTGGCAGGTATAGAAAGAAGAGATCAGTATCTGCCTAGCATAATCCCTAAAGTCTGTTAATAAGTTTATTAGGTCTTTGTGTTACATATGTGGGAACTAAAATGGGCTAAAGCAGGCATAGAAATGCCCTGTTGTTACTTGGCAGAAAATGGGCCAAGAAAAGCTTTCAGAATTACATTTACCAAACAGTGTACACCCTCTGGACCCTGATGAAGAAGTGTGACATAACTGAGTGTTCTTGGTCCAGGCCTTTAATTCCAGCATTGGGAAGCAGAGGCAGGCTCATTTCAATGAGTTTAAAGCCAACCTGGCCTACAGAGTGAGTTCTAGGACAATCGAGGCTATAGAGGGAAACCCTGTCTAGATAAACCTAAACCAACCAACAAAAAAAAAAACCCAGATGAACAAACTAGAAAGAAGCATAGCATTAGGTACTTTCACAAGCTTCTACTGGTCTCATAAAGACACCCTGATTTCCACTGACACTAATCAATCTTACTTGTTTCTTAAATCTCATAGTGGAAGTTGTATTGTGACTTCTTTCTTTGTATTAGTAGGGTTCATTTTAGTGGTTGAATTGGAACAGGGTACCACATTCTGGACTGTTTTCAGCAGAACTTACTACTTTATATTCTGAAAGCTGGAAACGTAAGATGAAGTTGCCATTAGGGTTGATTTTTGCTGAGGATTGAGTCGGAGGATGTACCTACATGCATGTGTACATGTCTGTCTGTCTGACTGTCCTCCTTTCAATTTGTTCTTTGGCTTTTTGACAAGGTTTTAATATAGAGCCTTGGCTGGCATTGAACTCACCTTTTTGAACAGTCTATGAACTGAAAGATATTTACCTTTCTCTGCCTCTCAGGTGCTGAGATTGAATTATTTGCCATCGCTCCCTGCCTCAACTCCCTCTTCTTATTAATATTGCAGTCCTGTTGGAACTAGGATCTCCTCTCATGACATCATGTAGCCTTTATTACAACATCTCCAGTTAACTTAATGAGAAATTTCAGGATACTGATTGGTAGGAGTTTCACAAATGAATATTGGGTGCATAACTCAGTCTAAAATATTTGTTAACGTGACCTTTTAGTAGTGGAGAAAAAAATGAACCACTAAGCTCACATTATTGAAATGTATAGTTGCTACTCAATGTGGTCTACTCAGTGATCTCTAGGTTCAGTGAGAGATCTTTTCTCAACTACTAGGGTGGTAAGGATTTGAAGAGAAATGGATCAGCAGTTAGGAATATCTGTATGGTGCCTCACAACCATGTGTAAATCCAGTTTCAGGGGATTTGATGCCACCTTCTGACTTCTACCCCTACCAGGCATTCACATTATGGACTTTTACATGTACAGACAAAACTCCCAAATAGTAAAATACAGTAAATAATTCTAAAAGATAAGTTGTTGAGACTTGTGAAATGGTTTTGAGTACTCACTATTAGCTTTGATAACCTGAGATCAGCTCCTGAGATCCACAGGGTGGAAGGAGAGGATTAAATTTCTAAAATTTGTCCTGATCTCCAAGTGCACACCATGGCATTTCTAAGCCTACCTACATACATAAACACAGCAAAATATTAAAATGTATAAAATATGTATTATATATGAATAAATTTTATTAGTAAAATATGGTGTGGAAAGTGACTTAGAAACAATATCCGATGATAATCTTTGATCCCACATGCATGTGATTCCCATACACATACATATACACACACAAACATGGACACACACACAAACTCACATAAGTTAGGTATAGTAGTGCAATTTTATAAGCACAACATGTAAGGGGATGAGGAAGGAAGCTTATGAATTCACAATAATCTGCTATTCAGCCAATTCTAGGCCAAGTGGTGTTACAGGAGACACCGTTTTAAGACATAAATACCCCTACCTCCCCCAATAAAACAGATATAGAGTATTCATTTTTTTTGTACCTCTAACTCAATTGTATCCCTGATCGCCAAGAATAATTCATAAAGATACTAATTGCTGGAAATGCCCCAAGTGAACTTACCACATGGGATACCTTCCTTCAGAGCCAATGAAGTTCCTATACTGTTACAGACATAGTGTTTTTGTGTCTCTCATAGACATGAAGAGATGTCTTCTGTGTCCCAAGGAGCAGTACTCGAGCCATACCAGAGACCATTGCCTCCCCAGGACAGAGATCTTCCTGGCCTTTGAGGAACCATTGGGATTCATATTGACTTTGGTGGCAATCTTGCTGGCTGGTCTGGCTCTCCTGGTACTTGGAGTGTTCCTGAAGCATCGAGACACACCTGTGGTCAGGGCCAACAACAGAACTCTCAGCTACTTCCTCCTGATCTCTCTTTCCCTCTGTTCCCTCTGTTCTTTGCTCTTCCTTGGGAGACCCACTGTCACCACCTGCCTCCTCCGTCAGACCACCTTTGCTGTGGTGTTCACAGTGGCTGTCTCTCCTCTGTTCTGGCCAAGACTCTCACAGTAGTCCTGGCCTTCAGAGTCACCAAGCCAGGAAGCAGGATCCAGGTATGCCTGAGCCCTGGTGCTTCAACCTCAGTCATCCTCATTGCTTCCTTAATACAGGCTGTTCTTTGTGGAGTGTGGTTGGCTACCTCCCCACCATTCCCAGACAGGGATATGGTCTCAGAGCCCCGGCACATTGTGATCCAGTGCCAGGAGGGTTCTGGTGCCACCTTCTTCTGTGTGCTGGGCTTCTTAGGTTTCCTGGCAGTGGGTACCTTCTCTGTGGCTTTCCTGGCCAGGGACCTACCAGATGTCTTCAATGAGACCAAGTTCCTCACCTTCAGCATGCTGCTCTTCTGCAGTGTCTGGACAGCCTTCCTGCCCCTGTACCACAGTGCCCGGGGAAAGTCCACTGTGGCGGTAGAGATCTTCTCCATCCTGGCCTCCACTGCTGGACTTTTGGGTGGCATCTTCATCCCCAAATGCTACATCATCTTGTTGAAACCAGAAAAGAATACCCCTGCCTGGCTAAGGCAAGGCCACTGTGCACATCAAGACAGGCAGTTTTCGATGCTCCACAGAAGGTGATAGTTTTCAGGGGTATAAACAGGAGTAAGTGCTTGAATTTGACTCATTGTTTATTTATTGATCAAAATGTATTGAAAAGATAGATCAAGATTCAAATTAAGATACTTATAACAAAACACAAATGACTATTAAGCTTATAGTTGACATATAGTCACTGACTATTCTGTCCATATGTGTTGCTGAAAGTCATCACAGTTTAGAAACTCGAAAGGGGAGCACAGAAGATCCCACAATGGGTTAAAATCTTTGCCAGTAATCATTTCAACTTGAGTGGGATACCCAGGACCCACATGATGGATGTAGTGAAGTGACATTACTAATTTGTGCTTTGACCTCTGCATGATAATCACATAACATCTGTCACATCCATATACACAAAGTATCAGTGCGAAGGTGGGAAAAAGTGTCATAAAGCGATGATGGTGATGATGTCAAGGGTTGCTGAGCATCTGTGAAACTGAGAGGCAGATTGTTGTTCTGTCTTTTCTATTTTGAGAAGAGCAGTAGTAGGGAATTCTACCTTTCACTCAAAGTTCCTTTACAGATGTACCATTTGATTGATCTATGTTGCTCTTAAATAAATGTCCCAGAAATATAAAGTACGTCTGTAAAGATCGTAAATGAATCTTCAGAAAGCATTATTTATACACTAAAATTTGAAAGAATCTAAATGTTTATGAGTTGACAAATGTTTGGTGTGGCTTACTCAACGACTAGGGCATTTTTGTAAATAAGAAATAAACATAAGTAGGAGTATACTGTTTAATATATAGTTAAGCATTTCGAATTTTATAGTTAGTTAAGGAAGACAACCAAAATAATATATATTTGTTGGGAGCGATGCCCTTAAAACCCTCCATTATTGATGTTAATAGTATAGTTAGAGTTAAGTATGACTGGCTTCATAGAAAATCCCCAGCCAGCTGCAGAAGACTAATACAAATCTGGTTGTCAGGATGAATAATGATAGTAAACTTGTAAAAAACCAACATTCTGTTGATATCAGCTGACCACAAGAGCTCTGTATCCTTGGCTTGGGTAGAGGCTTCCTGCTTCCCCCCTCCCTCTGTCACTCCTGCTATGGTATAAATTCAGCATTGGGAAAAAAATAAAATTGTCGCCTTAATCAGACTCTTGTCCTGGCATCCTTCTTTGCGTCTCTTGTTCCCCATTCTCTCCTAAGTGGTCCCCAACTTCCGCTGACTGCCCTGTGGGCTGGGGCATATTTTAATATTCCATTTAATGAAATATTCTGAAGAATCAAACCAACAGCAACACATATTAGACTCATAGTTTCTTGAATTTTGTTAAGGGGAGATTAGTAAGGGTGCAGTATTTCTCTCTGGAGTGATGAAGTTCTAAAGTTGACTCTGTGGGACTGAAGAGATTGCTTAGTGTTTAGAGTACTTGCTAGTCCTTCAGAGGATCCCAGTTTGGTTGACAGGACTGATGTCAGGCAGCTTACATGCACCTGTAATTACAGTTCCAGGGATCCAACAGCTCTGGCCTCTGTGTTCACTTGCACTTCTGTGCTCATGCTGCCTACCACACATCATCAAAAATAAAAAAACAAATTACTAATGAGTATAAGACAACCCAAATATATATGACACCAGTAAATTGTCATTACTTTTTATTTATTTATTTCGGACTTGTCAGAACATTCAGGCTGGCTTCAAACTTGTAGCAATTTTTTTGTTTTAACCTCCCAAGGGCTTCTACTTTAGGTTTGCTTCCATACCTGGCAAACTTCATAATGTAAATGGATGAATTGTACACTATGTGATTTATATCATAGAAGGCTAGTAGTAAAAAGAATTATCCATCAATTATAGAGTATGACATTTCATAGTAGTCTGATATCCAACAAAATGTCAAAGTATTGATAATGAATGTTAAACAACTATAGGCCTAAATATCAGTGAACCAGAGTTATTACTAATATATTTTATT
>NC_046155.1:199475178-199511115 GCF_011064425.1 Rattus rattus
ACCTATGAGGTCAGGAGTCCCGGATCAGTCCATGTACAGTCTTTAGGTAGTGGCTCAGTCCCTGAACTCTGGTTGCTTGGCATTGTTGTACATATGGGGTCTCGGAGCCCCTTCAAGCTCTTCCAGTTCTTTCTCTGATTCCCTTCAACAGGGTCCTATTCTCAGTTCAGTGGTTTGCTGCTGGCATTCGCCTCTGTATTTGCTGTATTCTGGCTGTGTCTCTCAGGGCGATCTACACTTCTGCACTTCTTTGCTTCATCCATCTTGTCTAATTGGGTGGCTGTATATATATGGGCCACATGTGGGGCAGGCTCTGAATGGGTGTTCCTTCAGTCTCTGTTTTAATCTTTGCCCTCTCTTCCCTGCCAAGGGTATTCTTGTTCTTTTTAAAGAAGGAGTGAAGCATTCACATTTTGATCATCCGTCTTGAGTTTCATTTGTTCTAGGCATCTAGGTAATTCAAGCATTTGGGCTAATAGCCACTTATCAATGAGTGCATACCATGTATGTCTTTCTGTGATTGGGTTAGCTCACTCAGGATGATATTTTCCAGGTCCAACCATTTGCCTACGAATTTCATAAAGTCGTTGTTTTTGATAGCTGAGTAATATTCCATTGTGTAGATGTACCACATTTTCTGTATCCATTCCTCTGTTGAAGGGCATCTGGGTTCTTTCCAGCTTCTGCTATTATAAATAAGGCTGCGATGAACATAGTGGAGCACGTGTCTTTTTTATATGTTGGGGCATCTTTTGGGTATATGCCCAGGTATAGCTGGATCCTCAGGCAGTTCAATGTCCAATTTTCTGAGGAACCTCCAGACTGAGTTCCAGAATGGTTGTAGCAGTCTGCAACCCCACCAACAATGGAGGAGTGTTCCCCTTTCTCCACATCCTCGCCAGCATTTGCTGTCACCTGAGTTTTTGATCTTAGCCATTCTCACTGGTGTGAGGTGAAATCTCAGGGTTGTTTTTGTTTTGATTTGCATTTCCCTGATGACTAAAGATGTTGAACATTTCTTTAGGTGTTTCTCAGCCATTCGGCATTCCTCAGCTGTGAATTCTTTGTTTAGCTCTGAACCCCATTTTTTAATAGGGTTATTTGTCTCCCTGCGGTCTAACTTTTTGAGTTCTTTGTGTATTTTGGATATAAGGCCTCTCTCTGTTGTAGGATTGGTAAAGATCTTTTCCCAATCTGTTGGTTGCCGTTTTGTCCTAACCACAGTGTCCTTTGCCTTACAGAAGCTTTGAGTTTTATGAGATCCCATTTGTCGATTCTTGATCTTAGAGCATAAGCCATTGGTGTTTTGTTCAGGAAATTTTTTCCAGTGCCCATGTGTTCCAGATACTTCCCTAGTTTTTCTTCTATTAGTTTGAGTGTGTCTGGTTTGATGTGGAGGTCCTTGATCCACTTGGACTTAAGCTTTGTACAGGGTGATAAGCATGGATCGATCTGCATTCTTCTACATGTTGACCTCCAGTTGAACCAGCACCATTTGCTGAAAATGCTATCTTTTTTCCATTGGATGGATTTGGCTCCTTTGTCAAAAATCAAGTGACCATAGGTGTGTGGGTTCATTTCTGGGTCTTCAATTCTGTTCCATTGGTCTATCTGTCTGTCTCTGTACCAATACCATGCAGTTTTTATCACTATTGCTCTGTAATACTGCTTGAGTTCAGGGATAGTGATTCCCCCTGAAGTCCTTTTATTGTTGAGGATAGTTTTAGCTATCCTGGGTTTTTTGTTATCCCAGATGAATTTGCAAATTGTTCTTTCTAACTCTCTGAAGAATTGGATTGGTATTTTGATGGGGATTGCATTGAATATGAAGATTGCTTTTTGTAAAATGGTCATTTTTCCTAAGTTAATCCTGCCAATCCATGAGCTTGGGAGATCTTTCCATCTTCTGAGATCTTCCAAATCTTTCTTCAGAGGTTTGAAGTTGTTATCATACAGATCTTTCAGTTGCTTGTTTAAAGTCAATCCAAGGTATGTTATATTATTTGTTACTAGTATGAATGGTGTTATTTCCCTAATTTCTTTCTCGGTTTGTTTCTCTTTTGTTAGAGGAAGGCTACTGATTTATTTGAGTTAATTTTATACCCAGCCACTTTGTTGAAGGTGTTTATCAGGTTTAGTAGTTCTCTTGTGGAACTTTTGGGATCACTTAAATATCCTATCATATCATCTGCAAATAGTGATATTTTGACTTCTTCTTTTCCAATCTGTATCCGCTTGATCTCCTTTTGTTGTCTGATTGCTTTGACTAGAACTTCAAGAACTATATTGAATAAGTAGGGAGAGAGTGGGCAGCCTTGTCTAGTCCCTGATTTTAGTGGGATTGCTTCACATTTCTCTCCATTCAGTTTAATATTAGCTACTGGTATGCCGTATATGGCTTTCACTATGTTTAGGTATGGGCCTTGAATTCCTATTCTTTCCAGGACTTTTAACATGAAGGGGTTTTGCATTTTGTCAAATGCTTTCTCAGCATCTAATGAAGTAATCATGTGGTTTTTATTTTTCAGTTTGTTTATATAGTGGATTACGTTGATGGTTTTCCATACATTAAACCATCCCTGCATGCCTGGGATGAAGCCTACTTGATCATGATTCATTATTGTTTTGATTATCCAGTTTGTTAATCTGTGTCTTTTTTTTTTTTATTGTTTCTGAGGGGTCATCCAACTTCTTTCTTTTTTTTTTTTTGTATATTTTTTTTATTATTATTAACTTATTTCTTTTTTTTTCTAAGATAAGTATCTTTTTTATTTAATTTTGTTTTTATATTTGATCATGTCCTTTACCCTCTCCAAATCATTCTACATCCTCTCCTCCCACCAGCCTACACATTAAAACTTCATTTTCTTCCTCCCTCCCCACCTCTCAACAAAACAAAGCCAAAATGAAAATACAAACAAACAAGAAAATAACATAGACACAATACTAAAAGCAAAATAAACTTAAAGCTTCCCCCCCCCCAAAAAAAAACAACCAAAAACCATGGAGGTTCTTTTCTATTGGCTAAATATTCCTTAGCATGGAGCTTTGGTTGATATACCCAGGGCACTCCATTGAAGAAAACTGATTTTTCCTTTGTGAGAAGGTTAACTTGAGTATTTCTTATATACATTTCGAGTGTTATTCCCTTTTTCCCGGTTTCCGGGCAAACATCCCCCTTCCCCCACTCCCCTTCCTTATGGGTGATCCTCTCCCAACCCTCCACCCCTTGCTTCCCTCTCCCCAACAGTCTAGTTCACTGGGGGTTCAGTCTTAGCAGGACCAAGGGCTTCCCCTTCCACTGGTGCTCTTACTAGGATATTCATTGCTACCTATGAGGTCAGAGTCCAGGGTCAGTCCAAGTATAGTCTTTGGGTAGTGGCTTAGTCCCTGGAAGCTCTGTTTGGTTGGCATTGCTGTACATATGGGGTCTCGAGCTCCTTCAAGCTCTTCCAGTTCTTTCTCTGATTCCTTCAACGGGGGTCCTGTTCTCAGTTCAGTGGTTTCCTGCTGGCATACGCCTCTGTATTTGCTGTATTCTGGCTGTGTCTCTCAGGAGCGATATGCATTCACTTTTTGATCATCCGTCTTGAGTTTCATTTGTTCTAGGCATCGAGGGTAATTCGAGCATTTGGGCTAATAGCCACTTATCTTTTTTTTTTTATTTTTTATTTTTTATTTTTTTTTCATCAGCACTGTTTAATACTCTCAAGAGGTATTGACATTTAAACAACCTTTAGTTTTTTTTTTTTTTTTTTTTTTTTTTAATTTTAAGACTATTTTTTTTGTATTTTTTTTTATTAACTTGAGTATTTCTTATGTACATTTGGCAAACATCCCCTTCCCTCCCCCCCCTTCCTTATGGGTGTTCCCCTCCCCCCCCCCCCCCCCTTTCCGCCCCCCCCCCCACCGGCCAGTTCACCTGGGGGGTCAGTCTTAGCCGGACCCCGGGCCTCTCCTTCCCCCGGTGCTCTTACTAGGATATTCATTGCTACCCTACGAGGTCAGAGTCCAGGGTCAGTCCATGTATAGTCTTTAGGTAGTGGCTTAGTCCTGGAAGCTCTGGTTGCTTGGCATTGTTGTACATATGGGGTCTCAAGCCCCTTCAAGCTCTTCCAGTTCATTCTCTGATTCCTTCAACGGGGGGTCCGTTCTCAGTTCAGTGGTTTGCTGCTGGCATTCGCCTCTGTATTTGCTGTATTCTGGCTGTGTCTCTCAGGATCGATCTACATCCGGCTCCTGTCGGTCTGCACTTCTTTGCTTCATCCATCTTGTCTAATTGGGTGGCTCTATATGTATGGGCCACATGTGGGGCAGGCTCTGAATGGGTGTTCCTTCAGTCTCTGTTTTAATCTTTGCCCTCTCTCTTCCCTGCCAAGGGTATTCTTGTTCCCCTTTTAAAGAAGGAGTGAAGTTTCACATTTTGATCATCCGTCTTGAGTTTCATTTGTTCTAGGCAACTAGGGTATTCAAGCATTTGGGCTAATAGCCACTTATCAGTGAGTGCATACCATGTATGTCTTTCTGTGATTGGGTTAGCTCACTCAGGATGATATTTTCCAGGTCCAACCATTTGCCTCACGAATTTCATAAAGTCGTTGTTTTTTGATAGCTGAGTAATATTCCATTGTGTAGATGTACCACATTTTCTGTATCCATTCTCTGTTGAAGGGCATCTGGGTTCTTTTCCAGCTTCTGGCTATTATAAATAAGGCTGCGATGAACATAGTGGAGCACGTGTCTTTTTTTATATGTTGGGGCATCTTTTGGGTATATGCCCAGGTATAGCTGGATCCTCAGGCAGTTCAATGTCCAATTTTCTGAGGAACCTCCAGACTGATTTCCAGAATGGTTGTAGCAGTCTGCAACCCCACCAACAATGGAGGAGTGTTCCCCTTTCTCCACATCCTCGCCAGCATTTGCTGTCACCTGAGTTTTTGATCTTAGCCATTCTCACTGGTGTGAGGTGAAATCTCAGGGTTGTTTTGATTTGCATTTCCCTTATGACTAACGATGTTGAACATTTCTTTAGGTGTTTCTCGGCCATTCGGCATTCCTCAGCTGTGAATTCTTTGTTTAGCTCTGAACCCCATTTTTTAATAGGGTTATTTGTCTCCCTGTTGTCTAACTTCTTGAGTTCTTTGTATATTTTGGATATAAGCCCTCTATCTGTTGTAGGATTGGTAAAGATCTTTTCCCAATCTGTTGGTTGCCGTTTTGTCCTAACCACAGTGTCCTTTGCCTTACAGAAGGTTTGCAGTTTTATGAGATCCCATTTGTCGATTCTTGATCTTAGAGCATAAGCCATTGGTGTTTTGTTCAGGAAATTTTTTCCAGTGCCCATGTGTTCCAAATGCTTCCTAGTTTTTCTTCTATTAGTTTGAGTGTATCTGGTTTGATGTGAGGTCCTTGATCCACTTGGACTTAAGCTTTGTACAGGGTGATAAGCATGGATCGATCTGCATTCTTCTACATGTTGACCTCAGTTGAACCAGCACCATTTGCTGAAAATGCTATCTTTTTTTTTCCATTGGATGGTTTTGGCTCCTTTGTCAAAATCAAGTGCCCATAGGTGTGTGGGTTCATTTCTGGGTCTTCAATTCTGTTCCATTGGTCTATCTGTCTGTCTCTGTACCAATACCATGCAGTTTTTATCACTATTGCTCTGTAATACTGCTTGAGTTCTGGGATAGCGATTCCTCCTGAAGTCCTTTTATTGTTGAGGATAGTTTTAGCTATCCTGGGTTTTTTGTTATTCCAGATGAATTTGCAAATTGTTCTGTCTAACTCTTTGAAGAATTGGATTGGTATTTTGATGGGGATTGCATTGAATCTGTAGATCGCTTTTGGCAGAATGGCCATTTTTACTATATTAATCCTGCCAATCCATGAGCATGGGAGATCTTTCCATCTTCTGAGATCTTCTTCAATTTCTTTCTTCAGAGTCTTGAAGTTCTTATTGTACAGATCTTTCCCTTGCTTGGTTAAAGTCACACTGAGGTACTTTATATTATTTGGATCTATTACGAAGGGTGTCATTTCCCTAATTTCTTTCTCGGCCTGTTTCTCTTTGTGTAGAGGAAGGCTACTGATTTATTTGAGTTAATTTTATACCCAGCCACTTTTTGTTGAAGTTGTTTATCAGCTTTAGTAGTTCTCTGGTGGAACTTTTGGGATCACTTAAATATACTATCATATCATCTGCAAATAGTGATATTTTGACTTCTTCTTTTCCAATCTGTATTCTGTTGATCTCCTTTTGTTGTCTGATTGCTCTGGCTAGAACTTCAAGAACTATATTGAATAAGTAGGGAGAGAGTGGGCAGCCTTGTCTAGTCCCTGATTTTAGTGGGATTGCTTCAAGTTTCTCTCCATTTAGTTTAATGTTAGCAACTGGTTTGCTGTATATGGCTTTTACTATGTTTAGGTATGGGCCTTGAATTCCTATTCTTTCCAGGACTTTTTATCATGAAGGGTGTTGAATTTTGTCAAATGCTTTCTCAGCATCTAATGAAATGATCTTGTGGTTTTGCTCTTTCAGTTTGTTTATATAATGGATCACGTTGATTGTTTTCTGTATATTAAACCATCCCTGCATGCCTGGGATGAAGCCTACTTGATCATGGTGGATGATTGTTTTGATGTGCTCTTGGATTCGGTTTGCCAGAATTTTATTGAGTATTTTTGCGTCGATATTCATAAGGGAAATTGGTCTGAAGTTCTCTTTCTTTGTTGGGTCTTTGTGTGGTTTAGGTATAAGAGTAATTGTGGCTTCATAGAAGGAATTCGGTAGTGCTCCATCTGTTTCAATTTTGTGGAATAGTTTGGATAATATTGGTACGAGGTCTTCTATGAAGGTCTGATAGAATTCTGCACTAAACCCGTCTGGACCTGGGCTCTTTTTGTTTGGGAGACCTTTAATGACTTCTTCTATTTCCTTAGGAGTTATGGGGTTGTTTAACTGGTTTATCTGTTCCTGATTTAACTTCGGTACCTGGTATCTGTCTAGGAAATTGTCCATTTCCTGCAGATTTTCAAGTTTTGTTGAATATAGGCTTTTATAGTATGATCTGATGATTTTTTGAATTTCCTCTGAGTCTGTAGTTATGTCTCCCTTTTCATTTCTGATTTTGTTAATTTGGACACACTCTCTGTGTCCTCTCGTTAGTCTGGCTAAGGGTTTATCTATCTTGTTGATTTTCTCAAAGAACCAACTTTTGGTTCTGTTGATTCTTTCTATGGTCCTTTTTGTTTCTACTTGGTTGATTTCGGCTCTGAGTTTGATTATTTCCTGCTTTCTACTCCTCCTGGGTGTATTTGCTTCTTTTTGTTCTAGAGCTTTTAGGTGTGCTGTCAAGCTGGTGACATATGCACTTTCCTGTTTCTTTCTGCAGGCACTCAGCGCTATGAGTTTTCCTCTTAGCACAGCTTTCATTGTGTCCCATAAGTTTGGGTATGTTGTACCTTCATTTTCATTAAATTGTAAAAAGTTTTTAATTTCTTTCTTTATTTCTTCCTTTACCAGGTTATCATTGAGTAGAGCATTGTTCAATTTCCACGTATATGTGGGCATTCTTCCCTTATTGTTATTGAAGACCAGTTTTAGGCCGTGGTGGTCTGATAGCACGCATGGGATTATTTCTATCTTTCTGTACCTGTTGAGGCCCGTTTTTTGACCAATTATATGGTCAATTTTGGAGAAAGTGCCATGAGGAGCTGAGAAGAAGGTATATCCTTTTACTTTAGGATAGAATGTTCTATAAATATCCGTTAAGTCCATTTGGCTCATGACTTCTCTTAGTCTGTCTACATCTCTGTTTAATTTCTGTTTCCATGATCTGTCCATTGATGAGAGTGGGGTGTTGAAATCTCCCACTATTATTGTGTGAGGTGCAATGTGTGTTTTGAGCTTTAGTAAGGTTTCTTTTACGTATGTAGGTGCCCTTGTGTTTGGGGCATAGATATTTAGGATTGAGAGTTCATCTTGGTGGATTTTTCCTTTGATGAATATGAAGTGTCCTTCCTTATCTTTTTTGATGACTTTTAGTTGAAAATTGATTTTATTTGATATTAGAATGGCTACTCCAGCTTGCTTCTTCTGACCATTTGCTTGGAAAGTAGTTTTCCAGCCTTTCACTCTGAGGTAGTGTCTGTCTTTGTCTCTGAGGTGTGTTTCGTGTAGGCAGCAGAATGCAGGGTCCTCGTTGCGTATCCAGTTTGTTAATCTATGTCTTTTTATTGGAGAGTTGAGGCCATTGATGTTGAGAGATATTAAGGAATAGTGATTATTGCTTCCGGTTGTATTCATATTTGGATGTGAGGTTATGTTTGTGTGCTTTTCTTCTCTTTGTTTTGTTGCCAAGACGATTAGTTTCTTGCTTCTTCTAGGGTATAGCTTGCCTCCTTATGTTGGGCTTTACCATTTATTATCCTTTGTAGTGCTGGATTTGTAGAAAGATATTGTGTAAATTTGGTTTTCTCATGGAATATCTTGGTTTCTCCATCTATGTTGATTGATAGTTTTGCAGGATATAGTAACCTGGGCTGGCATTTGTGTTCTCTTAGGGTCTGTATGACATCAGTCCAGGATCTTCTGGCCTTCATAGTTTCTGGCGAAAAGTCTGGTGTGATTCTGATAGGTCTGCCTTTATATGTTACTTGGCCTTTTTCCCTTACTGCTTTTAATATTCTTTCTTTATTTTGTGCGTTTGGTGTTTTGACTATTATGTGACGGGAGGTGTTTCTTTTCTGGTCCAGTCTATTTGGAGTTCTGTAGGCTTCTTGTATGCCTATGGGTATCTCTTTTTTTAGGTTAGGGAAGTTTTCTTCTATGATTTTGTTGAAGATATTTACTGGTCCTTTGAGCTGGGAGTCTTCACTCTCTTCTATACCTATTATCCTTAGGTTTGATCTTCTCATTGAGTCCTGGATTTCCTGTATGTTTTGGACCAGTAGCTTTTTCCGCTTTACATTATCTTTGACAGTTGAGTCAATGATTTCTATGAATCTTCTGCTCCTGAGATTCTCTCTTCCATCTCTTGTATTCTGTTGGTGAAACTTGTATCTACAGCTCCTTGTCTCTTCTTTTGGTTTTCTATATCCAGGGTTGTTTTCATGTGTTCTTTCTTGATTGCTTCTATTTCCATTTTAATTCCTTCAACTGTTTGATTGTGTTTTCCTGGAATTCTTTCAGGGATTTTTGTGTCTCTTCCCTATGGGCTTCTACTTGTTTATTTATATTTTCCTGGAATTCTTTCAGGCATTTTTGCGATTCCTCTCTGTAGGCTTCTACTTGTTCTCTAAGGGAGTTCTTCACGTCTTTCTTGAAGTCCTCCAGCATCATGGTCAAATATGATTTTGAATCTAGATCTTGCTTTTCTGGTGTGTTTGGATATTCCATGTTTGTTTTGATGGGAGAATTGGGCTCCGATGGTGCCAGGTAGTCTTGGTTTCTGTTGCTTGGGTTCCTGCGCTTGCCTCTCGCCATCAGATTATCTCTAGTGTTACTTTGTTCTGCTATTTCTGACAGTGGCTAAACTGTCCTATAAGCCTGTGTGTCAGGAGTGCTGTAGACCTGTTTTCCTGTTTTCTTTCTGCCAGTTATCGGGACAGAGTGTTCTGCTTTAGGGCGTGTAGTTTTTCCTCTCTACAGGTCTTCAGCTGTTCCTGTGGACCTGTGTCTTGAGTTCACCAGGCAAGTCACTTGCAGCAGAAAAGTTGGTCTTACCTGTGGACCCGAGGCTCAAGTTCGCTTGCGGGGTCCTGCCCACGGGCTCTCTGCTGCGGCAGCAACCAGGAAGATCTGCGCCGCCCCTTCCGGGAGGTTCCGTGCACCAGGGTTCCAGATATCTTTTGGTGTTTTCCTCTGGGCTCAGTATTGTGTGCAGCGTGCAGTCTCTTCTGGTTTCCCAGGCGTGTCCGCCTCTCTGAAGGTTTAGCTCTCCCTCCCTCGGGATTTGGGTGCAGAGAACTGTTTATGCGGTCGGTCCCTTCAGGTGCGGTGTCTCAGACGCGGTGGACCTGTTGCTCCTGGGCCCTCCTCTACGGGTACCCAGAGGCCGTACACAGTTTCCTCCTGGGCCAGGGATGTGGGCAGGGGTGGGCAGCGTTGGTGGTCTCCTCCGCTCTGCTGCCTCAGGAGTGCCCGCCCGACCAGGCGGCGAGAACTCCTCTCCAGGGGGCCTGGGAGCAGAGAGCTGCTGAGGGCAGGGATCCGCCGGCCCCGGAGTCTGGCCAAACACTGGAAGTGTCCGGTCCCAGAGGAACTCCGCCTCTGTGAGACCTGAGTTTACCAGGCAAGTCGTTTGTAGCAGAAAAGTTGGTCTTACCTGTTGACCCGAGGCTCAAGTTTGCTTGCGGGGTGCTGCCCCTGGGCTCTCCGCTGCGGCAGCAACCAGGAAGATCTGCCAATCTGTGTCTTTTTATTGGGGAGTTGAGACCATTGATGTTGAGAGATATAAAGGAACAGTGATTATTGCTTCCTGTTATATTCATATTTGGATGTGAGGTTATGTTTGTGTGCTTTTCTTCTCTTTATTTTGTTGCCAAGACGATTAGTTTCTTGCTTTTTCTAGGGTGTAGCTTGCCTCCTTATGTTGGGCTTTACCATTTATTATACTTTGTAGCACTGGATTTGTAGAAAGATATTGTGTAAATTTGGTTTTGTCATGGAATATCTTGGTTTCTCCATCTATGTTAATTTACAGTTTTGCAAGATACAGTTACCTGGGCTGGCATTTGTGTTCTCTTAGGGTCTGTATGACATCTGTCCAGGATCTTCTGGCTTTCATAGTCTCTGGTGAGAAGTCTTGTGTGATTCTGGTAGGTCTGCCTTTATATATTACTTGACTTTTTCCCCTTACTGTTTTTAATATTCTTTCTTTGTTTTGTGCATTTGCTGTTTTGACTATTATGTAACCGGAGGATTTTCTTTTCTGGTCCAATCTATTTGGAGTTCTGTAGGCTTCTTGAATGTTTATGGGCATCTCTTTCTTTAGGTTAGGGAAGTTTTCTTCTATGATTTTGTTGAAGATATTTATTGCCCTTTGAGCTGGGAGTTTTCACTCTCTTCTATACCTTTTATCCTTAGGTTTGATCTTCTCATTGAGTCCTGGATTTCCTGTATGTTTTGGACCAGTAGCTTTTTCTGCTTTTCATTATCTTTGACAGTTGAGTCGATGGTTTCTATGGAATCTTCTGCTCCTGAGATACTCTCTTCTGTCTCTTGTATTCTGTTGGTGATGTTTGTATCTATGTCTTGGTTTTCTATATCTAGGGTTTTCTCCCTTTGTGCTTTTTTTTTTTTTGATTCTTTTTTTCGGAGCTGGGGAGTGAACCCAGGGCCTTGTGCTTCCTAGGCAAGCGCTCTACCACTAAGCTAAATCCCCAACCCCCTTTGTGCTTTTTTTCTTGCTTCTATTTCCATTTTTAATTCCTTCAGCTGTTTGATTGTGTTTTCCTGGAATTCTTTCAGGGATTTTTGTGATTCTTCTCTATAGGCTTCTGCTTTTTTATTTTTGTTTTCCTTCATTTCTCTATGGGAGTTCTTTATATCTCTCTTGTCGTCCTAAATCATCATGATCAAATGTGATTTAAAATCAAGATCTTGCTTTTCTGGTGTGTTTGGATATTCAGTGTTTGCTTTGGTGGGAAAATTAGGCTCGGCTGATGCCATGTAGTCTTGGTTTTTGTTGCTTGGGTTCCTTGCCTCTTGACATCAGGTTGTCTCTGTTGTTACGTTTTTCCTGCTCTTTCTGACAGTGTCTAGACCGTCCTATAGGCATGTGTGTCAGCAGTGCTGTAGACCTGTTTTCCTGTTTTGTTTCAGCCAGTTCTGGGAACAGAGTGTTCTGCTTTCAGGCGTGTAGTCTTTCCTGTCTACCGGTCTGCAGCTGTTCCTGTGGGGCATGTGCCCAGAGTCTACCAGGCAGGTTACTTGGAGCAGAAAAAGTTTGTCTCTCTTCTGGAACCAGGCCTGACGTTGCTCCTGAGGTGCTGTGTTTGAGCTCTCCATGAGGGTGGTAAGCAGACCTGCCTGCCCCGACTTTTCTCGAGGCCCTGTGCTCAGGGTTCCCAGATGGCATTAGGTGTTCTCCTCTCGAGTCAGAAATGTGGGCAGACAGCAGCAAACCACTGAACTGAGAACGGGACCCCCGTTGAAGGAATCAGAGAATGAACTGGAAGAGCTTGAAGGGGCTTGAGACTCCATATGTACAACAATGCCAAGCAACCAGAGCTTCCAGGGACTAAGCCACTACCTAAAGACTATACATGGACTGACCCTGGACTCTGACCTCATAGGTAGCAATGAATATCCTAGTAAGAGCACCAGTGGAAGGAGAAGCCCTGGGTCCCTAAGACTGAACCCCCAGTGAACTAGACTGTCGGGGGGAGCGTGGCAATGGGGGGAGGGTGGGGAGGGGAACACCCATAAGGAAGGGGAGGGGGGAGGGGGATGTTTGCCCGGAAACCGGGAAAGGGAATAACACTCGAAATGTATATAAGAAATACTCAAGTTAATAAAAAAAAACAAAAAAAAAAAAAAAAGAAATGTGGGCAGACTGTAGTCTCTTCTGGCTTTCCAGGCATGTCTGCCCTTCTGAAGTTTTAGCTCTCCCTCCCACAGGATTTTGGTGCAGGGAGCTGTAGACAGGGTTCCTTCAGATCCGGGAGGTGTCTGGACTGCAGGGGACCTTCAGCTTGAGTGCCTCTAGCTTCCTGTTCCCAGAGTCCCTATATAGTTTCCTCTTGGGCCAGGGATGTGAGCAAGGGCGGGCAGTATTTTAGGTTTCTCCCATCCTGCAGTCTCAGGAGTGCCCACCTGTCTGGGAAGTGAGCTCTCTCTCCCAAGGGGTTTGCGAGCAGGGAGCTGTGGGCCCCTGTGTCAGCACTCTTGTAGAACTCTTTTCCTGTTTTCTTTCAGCCTTTCCTGAGAACAGGTGCTCTGATTTAGGTATATTGGTGCTTAGGGAGACTGTCTTCAAGCTCAAGATGCCAGCAGGAATGAAAGGGTCCTTGTCCTGATTGCTCCTGTAGGTCCTTGCTCCCTGTGGTCACAGTTGGCACTAAACAATTCCCTTTTGGGTCTGGACTGTAGGAAGAGTTTATTCCCTTCTGATTTCTCAGGAGTATCCACACTTCTGGGGTCCAGCTCTCTCCCCCATGTGATTCGGGTGCAGGGAGCTGTTTGGCTGGTTCAGTTTGGTCCTGGGCACAGACCAGAAAGGCTGGTGTTGGCAGCTGTCTCTTCCTATATCCCTGTGTCCAGAGGTACTGTGCAGTTTCCCCTTGGACCATGAATGTGGGCAGAGGTGTGCAAAAGTGGCATTCTGTCCTACGATCTCAGGATGTCAGCACTCCTGGGTGGTTTACTCTCTTCCCCTTATTTTTTTTAAATTTTATATTTAATTGTTGATAATTTGGTGTGTTTGTTTTTCTTTTGTGTTTGCATCTATTTTTTGATATGAAAGTACAACAGCATTTATGTGGACATTGGATTCTAAGTTGCAGAAGTGAGTTCTCTCCCCCACTGTGTGGGACTTGTAGATTTTGTTGGGGTCATCAGGGTTAGCAGCTGGTGTCTTTACCTGCTAAGCTGCTGAGCCATCATCTTTGACTCTTATTTTAAACTTGAAGAATGGGATTATGGTTATGTTTGAAAATCATATATTTCACTTGGAATAACCATGTTTTCAATTTTTCTTTTCACATAAAAATTATGTAATGCTTATGTATGAAGTGTGTAGGTATACATTTGTGTGCACACACATGTTCTTTCCCATGGGTGAACATGGCATGGCTCACATGGGGAGTCTGAGTTCACTTTTGGAGAGTTAGTTCTCTTTTTCTCCCCATATATGAGTATTGTGATCATATATAGGTATTCTGGTTTGTATATCAAGTGACTTTTTCCAGCTGAACTATCTTGCCAGCCTTGGGATTTGTTTCCAAAAACAGAAAAAAGCTCAGTAGCCAGGGAGGATTGGTCATGGCTCCACAGTGACCAATTTATTGTTTTCTTGTAGTTCCAAATTCTCCATGATAACATTTTCTGAAACGTCCTTAAGGAACTGCAAAGACCATGAAATTTGGATTGATGTCTGTATGTAGTTCAAAAACATGGTGGCATGGTAAACAACCCAGTGAGTATAGTTTATGAAATATATGCTAAACATATCACATTTCTGCCACTGGGATATTTGCTTCTTATATCCACCTGTCTCTTTCCTCTTTCTCCAAAACAGTGCCCTGAGCACCCTGGCCACAACTACTCTTGGACTTGCAAGTTTCCCAGGAGACAGTCAGTCCCATCCTTTCCCTTCTGCTAATTGTCAGATGATGCCCAGAGGTGTGACCCTGGATAAAGAGAGACTAGGAAACCTCAAGAGAAGGGAATACAACTTTTAATGGCTCTGGGATTTAGTGGCCACTCACCTCTTCTAATGAATGATCAATATTCTCCATGCAGCCCATAAGATTATAGTTTCCAGTGTGGTCTTAGCTTCAGGCCCTTGATCAAGGGCAATCTCCAAGATAAAATCCTCCTACAATGCTAGCCAATGCCCCATATGGGGCTCTCCTTTTTTTGGGTGTCTGACTTCTAGCAGGCATGTGGTGGTGTACTTTCCTTTTTGCTCTATTTGGCTGTCTCTCAGAGTCTGCCTTTTTTGGACCAAGAGCCTGGATATTGCCAAGGCAGGGTCCTCACTTTGACCGTCCTGGAGATGTAATCGTTGGGGGCAGCTTCTCCATCTTTCGCTTCTCTGATGGTACCCTGTCTAATTTCACTGCCCCACCAAGTGGACTGCAGGCTTCAAGGTAAGTGCTGGAGATGGGGTTGGGGTCTCTGAAAGCAAGAAACAGCTTCACAAGTTGTGTGAATCATTGGGCAAGAGTTGACTCTCAGAATCCTGTCTAGATGGCCATCACCTTTCTTCGTGTACGTGCAGTAGCTCTGCTGCTCTCCCTTTTACATCTTCTCTCTCTTTCTTTCTTATTTGTACCAGACAGAAATCTAGGTGCTCATGAACTGACAGAATTATATGAGTCCTACAGGTCAGGTGTGGATTCTTGACCCTTTTACATCCCTGCTTCTTAAAATAGGGTTCAGGTAGGCGTTTTTTAAATGAGTAATTGTGTAATTAATAGATATCTCATATCAGCCTCCCATATTTCCTATACACTGTTTTGCTTTTGTTATTTTTTTCTAAGAATGTCATGTTACCTCCAATTTACTAGGAAGCCTTGGGTGATGTTGAATGTCCAATTATCCTGCCTCCACATTTAGAGTCCTGGGCTCATAGGGTAATACTAACACATTTAGTATATGAGTAGCTAACTCTGAACTGAGTCATATCCACAACCTTTTTGTGTCCATTTTTGTCCCAGCCTTTCTAATGTACTGTTGCACAGAGTAGTTGTATTTGTTTAGTATTTTTCATTAATATTCCTCTTTTGAACATTTTCATTTGCCTTTAAATAATTGCAACAATTGCTTAGTATAGGTACATGACTTTCCCTCTAGTACTCATGAAGCTTAGGTAGTAAGATTGCTAATTTCAGGCAATATTAAAGTATATAGTAAGACCTGAGTCAAAAGTTGTTGAAAAGAGTGTTTCCTAAAGAAACTACCATCATTCTGTATTCAACCACAAATACCAGTCTTTTATTTCTGCATTTTCACATTTAACATCACTTTAAATGATTTTGTTTTTTGTATGTGCAACTGTATCTCACTTTGTGCTATAACTACTCTGGAACACTTTATGAGTTTCAGGCTATCTTCAAACAGGATTATAGCTATGTTTGTCTTTTCTTCCTTTGTTTCTTTCTTGAAATATTTCTTTCTTTGTTTCTTTCTTGAAATGTTTCTTTGTTTCTTTCTTGAAATGTTTGTTTGTTTGTTTCTTATTTCTATCTTCTTCCTCTTCATCCTATTCCTTCTTTCTTTTCTTCTTTCCTTCCTTCCTCTTCTGCTTCTTCCTTGTAAACAGTTCCTGTCTGTCTCTTTTGATGAGGCTATTTCAGCAGTCACTGTTTTTGCTGACACCTGAGTGCTGGAATCACAAGTGTGTGCCATCATACTTGTCCACCATGTTGTTTCTTAAGCTAATGATTAATAATTGTATGCATGTATTAGGTACAATGCAATATTTCAAATCTTTATATACTATAGAGTTATTAATCACACTCATCAACAAATACTTCATTTACACACTCACGTTTTGGAGATGTGAACATTTAAAGGCTAATGTGATAGTTGCATCAGGAGAGTGAGGAGTTAAGGTTATAGGTGTTGTAGAAATGCCTGAGTTAGAGAAGTGTGTTTTGTGTGAGATTGAAGCCAGAGTTTGGATTTCCCAGAACCTACATGAAAGCTTAATATGTTGAACACCTGTAATCTTGGTTAGGAACTTAGAGACAAGTGGATTCCTAAAGAGTGCTGGCCAGCAGCCTAGCTGAATGGATGGAGTACAGGTTTAGTGAGGCAACCTGTCCTAAAACGTAAGGTAGGGAGGAGAAGGCTCATGGGATAAAGTGCTTGGCATGGAAGCCTGATTCTTGATGACTTGAATGATCGCCTCCTGGGATCCACATAAAGGTGGAAGAAGAGAAGTATCTTATGTGTTGTAGCATGTGTGGGTCTATAAAAACACATTTGCACAGCATAATTATTTTAAAAGATGAAGAAGCAATCGAGAAAGCTATCCTGATATCCCATCAGGCTTTACAACCACAGAGGAAAATATACCCATATACACTACAAACACACAAACACACACACACACACACACAGACACAGACACACAGACACACAGACACAGACACACACACACACACACACACACACACACACACAACACCCACAAACACATGGTGAGCATTGTTGAAGAATACATTAGAAGGTGACATCTAGCTTATATATGCATACACACATACACACACACGTACATAAAAGAAGTTCATGGTCAATCTCTGTTACATAGTTACTGAGGTCTGTGAGCGATATGGAGAGTCAAATTTAAAAGAATAATATTTACTCTCAACAATAACAGTTTAAAAAAATTAGTTAAAACATACCATCAGTTGGATTTATTAGAACTGGTCTTTAATCACAGTGCTCAAGAGGAAGTGGTGGGTAGATCTAGGTAAATTTTGGACAATCAGGAGTACACAGAGAGACTCTGTCTGAACATGCCCATCCATATGTATCTCTCTCTCTCTCTCTCTCTCTCTCTCTCTCTCTCTCTCTCTCTCTCTCTCTCTCTGTATATCTATCTATATCTATATCTAAATCTATATCTACATCTTTTTCTCCTTCCTTAAACACGTTCCATATGCACTCTCCCTTTTAAATTCATGGCCTTTTATTCTTCAATCATTATTATTGTTGCATTTGAATAAATACATAAATAAATATATACATGTAATATGTTGCTTAATTTTGGTGATGGTTTTATCTATGTTTTGATATTTTATTTGATTTGCTATTTGATGATTTCATGTGTTTATGTTACATTTAGTTTATTCTCATTCCCCCAGCCCCTCTTATTATTCTTCCATATCTATTATTACATCCTCCACACTGAAGGTCCCTTTTCCACATTCCAGCCCTTTTGTTTAGTGCTCACTAATTTTACCCAAGGCTGTCATGTGTGATTTGGAATTATGAGGTTTTGAAATGTCCATTATAGCTTAGTGGATTCACTTGTTAGTGACATGAATAAAGACAATGACAGTTTTTAACCAGTTGCCCTAGTTAAACAGGAAAATGTAAGGCCAGGCAAAGAGATTGCCAGTTTGAGTGTTGATAGGCTCACATGCATGCACTGTTTGAGTCATGCCCTCAAGGGTGTATTTCGCTTCTCATTCACATATCTTTTGGCTCTTAATAACAGAAAATCTGAAATAGATGTCACTTGCCATTATTATAACCAATTATACTATTCAGTAGATTTATTTTCCTTGTTTCCTTGAGATAGAATCTCTCTGTGCAGTTCTAGCTTCCTTGGACTAGTCATGTAGATCACACTCTGTTCTCTGATTCACAGTGATCTACCTCTTTCTTCCTTCTGAGTGGTGGGACTGAACAAGTGTGTCACTGACACAGCTCACTGTCTTCTGAAACACTTCCTGTGATTAGTGTCTCTATCTTCCCTATGGCTTCACTTTGACTCTTTTGAAATGTGCTCATGTGCACATCTCTGTACAAATATTTGAGGAGATGTATATTTTTACTCAGATCACTTGGGTCCCTGTGTTCATTCTTGTTCCATTATGTCCAATAATGAGTGACAAATGTGGGCTTCTTTTTCCTTCAGTGTCTCCGAGTGGGGCTACCGGGTGATGCAGAATTTTGTCTTTGCCATTGAGGAGATTAATAAAAGTGCTGAATTGCTGCCAAATTTGACACTGGGCTTCTCCATTCGAAACTCTGGGGACTCAGTGCATGGAGCCCTTTATGAGATGATGGGTTTTCTAACAGGGCAAGATGAGCCCATCCCCAACTACACATGCTGTCATGGCTCTCCACAGGCTGCCTTGGTCGGGGACACACGGTCATCCCTGTCTGTATCCATGGCCAGACTTCTGGGGCTGTACAAGTTTCCCCAGGTGAGTTGCTTAAAGCCTTATTCTTTAGTGAATGTGGTGAATGTGATGATAGTGACATTGACAGTGATGGTCACAGTAGTGAGCAGCTCTACTGAGGAGTCAGGTTCCCTGAAAATTCTCAGTGCCCAACATTGTTCTCTCCTCCATGTACAGATAGTTTAGAAATAATTATCATTCCTCTCCATTGAAAAGAACAGTGAGAAAACTTCATTTTTATTATTTCAAATATATTTTAAAGATTTATTTATTTTTATTTTATGTGTATTGAGTATTTTGCCCTTAAGTATGTGTGTGTGTGTGTGTGTGTGTGTGTGTGTGTGTGTGTGTATTTGTCTGTGTGTACCACATGAGTGTCTGGTGCCTGTGAACATCAGAAGAGAGAATTGAACTCTGTAAAAATGTAGTTACATATGGTTTTTATGTGTCGTGAGGGTCCTCTGAAAGGGCAACAAGTTCTGTTAAACACTCAGCCATATCTCCATCACCCTATTAACCAATCTATCAAACGATTATTCTTATTAGAGGGTGAGCAACTGTGTCTGTGTTTGTTTGCGTGTGTGTGTGTGTACATGAACCTTTGCATATCTGAGGAGGCTAGAAGAGGCTTCTTTCATCATTCCTCACCTCTCCCTTGAGTCAAGATCTCTTCTTGAACTTGCAGCCTATAATTTCTTGACCAGGCTAGAATATTGAAAGCTCCACCCAGCATCCTGTGTGCATACTTCTTGGAGATGAGGATAGTGTCATGAAGAGGTTGCCTAACTTGTTACATGAGTACAAGCATCCGAGCTCCTATCATGATTTTGTAGCAAGTGCTTTTAACCATCTTGGTATCTTGGAAACCCTCAAGTTAAGGCATATTTAAATTGGTACACACTTTGTTTTTCTTGTCTGTATATGATCACATACCACAACCCAAACTTTGTAAGTGGTTTTTGCAGGTTTGTAGTGTGTGTGTGTGTGTGTGTGTGTGTGTGTGTGTGTGTGTGTGTGTGTCTAGGCGCACGTACATGTAGGCAGCATCTCTCTGTGTAATCTGTGTAACATAGATTGCACTTGAACTCTTCATCCCTTTTCCTCAGATTTCTGAGGACTGTGCACTATTACGCTCAGAACAGAAACTTGATATATCGAATATTTTAAAAAGACTTCTTGAATTCCAACTTGTAGGGCTGCAAGATAAATTTTAGTTAAATTAAATATGATGGCTGGAGATATGTTTCAGAGGTGAAGAGCACTGGGTGTTCTTTTTGAATTCAAATCCCAATAACCACATGGTGGCTTATATGAATCTGTTAACTCCATCTCCAGACATATGACTCTCTCTTCTGTCCTGCAAGTCTAGCAGACACACGTATGGTGCAGATCACACATATAGGCAAAACACTCATTTGTAAATAATAATAAAAAATTGAGTTTCTAAGAATCAATGAATTCCTTTTAGTATAAGTTTGACCCAATATTTGTATTAAAATATAATTTGTTTTCAACTAATACTGTGTGTTTCATGGGACAAATTTAAACATAGAAATGATCATTGCTTACCTGAAATTCAAACATAACAAGAGCTGGCAAGACCACCTACATGAGTTTGTTTGAGCCTTTCCCTCCACATGAAGCAACCAGATGCTAGGCCATTTGCCTTAAGACAGTACAAACTTTACACATTTTGGAGAAGAAGGTTTTCACTCATACTCTGAGACTGACCAGCCACACTCATTGCCTCTCAAAACCAAAGAGAACAGACTAGACCTGACCACATGGGACCAGACCACATCAGACTACACCAGATCACAGCAGACCATAGCAGACCAGACCGAACAATCAGAGACCCAGAACCCACTTGTTATATCTCCAAATACTCTCTGTTTTGAGAACATATTAACACCTCCTCTTTGAAAAAGTGATAAATGAGATTCCTATTTCTCTTAAATTTGGAAATGTTCATACTGGTAGTCTGATAAGAGCCTAAAATTCATCCATTCTTATCAGGTGCAGCAAGGTGGTTCATTGGGAAAAGGTGTTTTCTAGCAAGCTTGATGATTTGAATATGAGCCTCTGGAAACCACGAGGTGGAAGAAGAAAACCACCCCGCACAATTTGTCTTCTATGTCTACATATGCATCATCACAGACAGGTAGATAGACATACAGACACATTCACACACAGACACACACACAAACACACAAACACACACACATGAATTTTCTAAAGAATGTTCTAATAGCTGTATGCAAATGAGAGGATCAGACCAAGCCTAGCTGAGGTGCTGGAAACAAATATAGGAGTGGGCAGTGGGAGGACAGGTGCTGATAGTAAAGATATGGTTCTGGGCTTCTTTTGAGAAGCTGCAGTGCTGTCTATGATGAACAGCTAGTGAAGGGCACACAGCTACTTGGTAGAATCAGGACTTTTCTCAAAGCATTATTGTGGGGTTGGTTTTTATGCTGTCTTGTTCCCAGTTGGTTCTTGATCTGTCAGTGAAGAAGCCATGGGTAAATTGCTGGGTGTAAGGAATAGCTGGGACATCCAGGTCCCTGGAGGGAAAGAGACAGATAGATGCAAGAGAGTAGAGAGTAGAGTTCACCATGCTTTAGAGAGAGAGAGAGAAAGAGAGAGAGAGAGAGAGAGAGAGAGAGAGAGAGAGAGAGAGAGAGAGAGAGAGGGAGAAAGAGATCAACTGGCTATGTGAGCTCTCAGGAGGAGTGTGACCTGTGGCCTCTCCTATAGGCAAGTGGTCAGGGAAGTTTAGCAGTAACTAGATGTATCTTAGCAACTAAAGTTTAGGGCAGGTGGGAGGTGTGGCAATAAGAATATTGTTAAGGGCACACTTTTCCAGATGGGAGATAATAGTGTTCAGCAATTGTGTCCAAACGCAACTTGAAAAGGAGCAACTGTGTTTGTGTCTTTTATCAGTGGTTTCAAGGAAACTTGGGTTAGGGCTGTTAGTGTGACACATTATTTCCATTTCCATTCATGAAATTATTATGCTTTAGATTACAATATACATTTATGTGTATGTGTATATGTCTCTGTGAATCTATGCAACAGGTATGAGAGGAAGCCAGAAGCAAGTCAGATTTCCTGGGGCTGGATTTACAAACAGTTGTGAGCCACCAATGTGGGTGTTGGGAGTCTAAGTGGAGTCCTTTACATATTGAACAAGCACTGGAACTGCTGAGCTTTCTCTTTAGCCTCATCCTTCCAACATTCCATTCAGACCATTATCGTGCTCCTGAGTCTTCAATCTCATCTACTTTCTTATTGCCTGTCTCTTCCTTGACAGATCAGTTATTCATCTTCCCTACCTAGCCTGAGTGACAAGATCCAGTTTCCATCCTTCCTTCGGACACTCCCTAGTGATCTCACATCCTGTCATGCACTTACTCAGCTGATAATTCACTTTCAGTGGTCCTGGGTGATCATTCTGGCCCAAGATGATGACTTTGGAGAGCAGGCCAGTTCTCTGGCCACTCAGCAGCTGAGTGCAGCTGGTGTGTGCATTGAGTTTCACCTCCATGTCCCTTCCCAACAGTCCTTGGGGAAGATTGAAGAGACTGTCCAGAAGATGCAGAAATGTACAGCCAGAGTTGTTCTGGTTTTCTTAAGCAATTCAAATTTCCAGCTCATCTTGTCTGGCTTACTGGCTGCCTCTGTCTCAGGACAGGTATGGGTCAGCAATGACACTCTGCACATAGCAATGGCTCTGAGCATTCCAGGCATTTCCCAGGTCTTGCAAGGCACACTTGGGCTTCTTTATGACTGCAGCTGGGCCATTGGCTTCCCTGATTTCCTTGCTCGCTTGCGCCCCAGCCAGACCCCAGAAGACATGTTTATAAAGAAGTTCTGGGAATTTACATTTGATTGTACATGGCCCTACCAGAACAGCACAGTGACAGAGGGTGTCCAGTTCTGCTCAGGCAATGAGAGTCTGAAGAACAAGCTACATTCTTTCCCAGAAGTGAGTAAAATTGATGATGCTTACACAGCTGTCTACAGCATTGCCCATGCCCTGCATGATATGATAGCCAGCGAGCACCAGGATGGGATAGGTACAAATCTCCAGGACTTCCATCACTGGCAGGTGAGAGAGATATGTGTGGAGTGGATGGTTCAGGGATGGTTGGGAAACAGGCATAATGCTTTTTACAAAGCTGTAGACGTGCAGCATACTATATGCTTCAGCAAGGATGTCCCATATTTGCACTGATAAGCCACCATCGAAGTTGCATTAGAGAAGGAATCCATGCTCTGTGTGTGATCTCGGATGAATCCAGTCCCTATCGTGTTACTTCTCTATCAGTATGAGATGCCTAGTACATTTACTTTTCATATTATAGTAAACTTTTTAGTGTCCCAAATTTGAACTTTGATATACAGTGAATGTGTTTAGTAAAGTCATGTTTAAAGTCAGAATTTCAAAGAGTTATCTCATGTTATTATATATAAATATATATTCATATGTTTATATATATTTATATATATATGAGTGTGTATGTGCATATGTGACAGGCATACGTATGTAGGCATGCAGGCACAGGATGGACATTTGCACAGTGCACACAACTAGTATATATTTGTGAGAATGTCTGTGGACATGAGAAATTACTTTTTAATCACACTTCTACTTTATCCTTTGTGGCATGGTCTCTCACTCAAACCCAGAACTTGTTGATATGGCTAGTCAATGTAGACAGCTTGCTTTGGGCATCTCCTGTTTCTACCCCATGAAGCTATAATTACAGAGGAGCTGCCACATCCACTTGACATTTAGGAGGGTTCTGGGTATTTGAAGTCTTATTCTCAAGCTTGTGTGGCAAGACCTTTAGTGACTGAGCCAACTCTCATGTCCTTACCTTATTTTCTATGTATACTATTATTTTATAATTTCACACATTTATGTAATACATTTTTCATTTCCCCAATATCTGCCTGCCTATGTATGTATGTATGTACGTACGTACGTATGTATGTATGTATGTATGTATGTATGTATGCATGTATGTATCTGTCATCTATCTTTTGTAGTCTGCCATGGTAGATTAGGCCCAGATCTGCAAGATGACCCTTGAGAAACACATTACTCACTGATGAGGTAAAGTGAATATAGTTGCTAAGGAAGGGCTACTTTTTTTTTATAACATTCTGTGAGCATCTGAGTCTCGGTGTGTTTGCTGTTAGATACACATAGTTTTGAACAGTTATATTTGTTGTCTTTTTGACTGAGATGGACATGTTAAAAAGTTTCAGGAAGCCCATCTCAATGACTCATGCCTGTCATCTTAGTACACAGGAGATTGAGGCAAGAGAATCGCGTTCCATGCCAACCTAGAAAGCACAGCAAGATACTGTCACAAAATAACCAGTATATGAGTATATTGATAACTGTGTGTGTGTAATCTAGAATGAAGATGTAAAGTAAATGAACGAGTGATGAGCAAGTGAAGGGTCAAGTAAGGCCTGACGAGTCCTGTCTGTCAGGAAATACCTGAGGAGATCCAAACCAAGGATAGTAAATCTCACAATGGGAAGAAGTGATAAGATTGCAGTTGGTAGGGCTATCATGTGCCAACACTTTAGAATGTTGATAAATAAGATCAGCCACATGTGTGCAGCTGAAGAAGTGGGACAGATTTATCAGTGTGATTGGGAGGCTTCAGTGGACTGGGGCCTGTCTGTGGAACCCTGGCTATGATTTAGAGTCTAAAGAGTATGATGGAAATTTTGAGATAGTAGTTCACAGCCAAATAAGACACTGGAGCCAGCATCACATTGTGATGTTTTGGATTTCATTTTAAGGCCAAGGAGATGGCTCAGTGGGTAAAGAAAGACTCCTGTCTCCAAGCATATGTTCAATTCCTATGTCTCACATGGCAGCAGAACAGAACATTCCTGTGACCTCTTCCCTGTAATCTCCAGTGTGTGAGATGTATATCGTCTCTTAAAAATGATCTGGATCAAGTATTATAAATTATTAATTTAATAAAGGTAGAATATTTTCTTGAGTCCTTGAAGATATCACACATCCTTTAGCCCCCTTACGACTACTGTGGCTAGTTTTTGGTTGAAGTGGCTCTATGTTACTTCAGACACCATTTAGTCAATATACTGGACAATGAACAATATTTTCTTTTCTTTCTCAGCTGCTCCATGCCCTCAAAAAAGTACACTTCAAGACTCTTGATGGAACCAAGATTATGTTTGATGTCAATGGAGATTTGGTGACAAAATTTGATATTTTACAAGGGCAGAAGACCCCCACAGGTGTATTCCACTGGGTCCACGTAGGCATGATAGACCCTCAAGTCTCTTCAGGGAACAAAATGATGGTTCAATTGAAGGAGGATCTCCAAGTGGGTGCCCTGAATGCAGAAATAACTGTTGTCCTACTGTTTTAAAGTCTCAGGGAAATTCCAAATCTAGGGTTCTGTATGTCTACTTATGTATGAAGTGGAAATGGCTCTGGATTAGGCCATTATGTTATAATTCACCATGCTTTTTACCGTACAAGAGACCTTCTTCAGAGTGAGACTTTTTGACCAGCTAAAATGAGCACATCAGACCTGGGGCTGTAAGGATCCTAAGTGCTTAAAGTGTTCTCTGTGTAAGCAAGCTGAAGGTCAAGATCTCCAGAACACGTGTACATGGTAACTGGGCAGTGTGGCTCAAAGCAAACTAACTAGTAAGCCTAGCTGTGTCAGTTATCTATGGGTTTCATTTTGAACCTCAATGTGCATAGTGGAAAAGCAATGGAGGATGATTCCCAATATTAACCTCGGGTCTCCTCATACACTCATACATACATGATCATTATCCCGCATGGATGAAAAGCACACATATACATATTAACATCATAACCCTTGTGTAAAAAGGGAGAATATACTAGACTTACAAAAGAGAAACAGCATGTGTACCTGGTGGTGTTTTGAGAGTATTATCATTGTTTTCAGGGCCTGCTCAGTGAAGTGGAAGAAAGTGACCCACTAAACCAACACCTTTCCATGGGCCACCAAGGAAGTAGGCTGAGCAGACACTCTCATGTTACCTGCTGTGATAGATTTCCCAATCATGACAAATAACCGAGAAACACTGTGATGTGTGAAAAGGTTTTTCTTGACTCCTGGTGTGTAGGGTTCAAGGCCAAATGGATCCATTGCTTTTGGTGTATGTTTGTGGTTGTGGCAGCAGACATGTGGAGGAGGAGGTTTTCTGATTCATGGGAACCAGTGAAGAGATATTGAAGGAGGTTGTGATATAGATAGATTAGGTAGGTAAATACATTACATCATAACAGTGACTAACCCCCATGATACCTTCCTCAATTAATTCCCAAATTCTTATCCCACTATCTACAATGGTTAATCAAATTATGAGTCCTTTGAGGAATTGATTAGATCAGATGTATCCATATCCCATGGTTCTTTAAAAATACTTCATCTTGTAACCACTTGTGCAATACACAAGACTTTGGGAAACATTTGAGTTTCAAATGCTGATGTTTATTAAGAAAAGTGTCAGCTGCTTTGATGTAGACCTGTCTATGTGTGTAGTCTGATGCATCAAAATAACTCAGCTTCCTGTCCTATGCCTGTCATAAGCCATCTAGGAAAGGGTATGTCAAGCAAGTAATTTTTTGGAGATGGCCCACCATTTTGCATAGCTAAGATAGATGCACTCTGACATATGGGGTTTTCAGAGACTTCATCATAGGTTTGCTTCTTGGTGTTGATATACCTTTCCTATCAGTATTATATAGCCTAATGAATCCTGCATATCAACTCACCCTATTTGGCAGATTTCCTGCAGAGTCAATATGAATTTGTACTTTCTAGTAGTAATGCTGTGTAGATGAATTGATGATTTCCTAATTCCTGATAATGATTTCATTGCATTCCTAAATTGATACAAGTAATCTCAAGGCCCCTATAGAATAAAAGCTGCAAATAGTTTCATATGTCACAGGATATTTTACTAGGAAAAGAAAGCAAGATTGGAACAAATGTACAGTCAAGAAATACATTCCTTCTAGGTTAAGAACAAAGCCACTAACTGGTAAGTAAAGGCCACAAACCTGGTAAGTGCAAATTATTATTAGGTACAAGGACAGAAAAGAAATGCTCGTCTAGTCTATCTATGCAATACTTCAAAATAATAAGATAAAAGGCAGATGATTTGGCTCTTGACAAAGCAGTGCTGCTTACTTATGACATAAAATTATTGCTTCAAACTTATAATGAACTTATGGATCTAGTAACAGATAATTAATGTTTAGATAATAGTCTTAATAGAAAGACATGAAGCAATTCTGCTGTAAGTCATTAAGTCTTATAGATCTATTACATGTACCATTGACTTCAACTTACTATCAACTTATGGAATGCAACTTAGAAAACCATGTGAACAGTTATCCTGAGAAAGTATAAAAACTAAGAACTATAAAAAAGTTTCAGTGTATCCTTCTTTATCTTCATATTGTATATGTGTCTCTGTATGTCTCTGACATTTTTCTCTTCCATTTTTTATCCTTTCCTATTCTTTCTTTTCCTTTCCTTTCCTTTCCTTTCCTTTCCTTTCCTTTCCTTTCCTTTCCTTTCCTTTCCTTTCCTTTCCTTTCCTTTCCTTTCCTTTCCTTTCCTTTCCTTTCTTTTCTTTCCCTTTCCTTTCCTTTCTTTTCTGTTTGGCTTACAAAGCGTTAAGGAACTCTAAGCCTCTTGCCTGGCTAGTGCTAAGCCTTGGTCAAAGGGAAAGAACTCAAGTAACTAAGGCTTTTCTTTTCCCTTGCTACTTTCAGCAGGAACTAACTGCCAGAAGCCAACAGTTTTTGTCATAGAATAGCAAAGAGTTAAAAAGTTAAATTGCAAGAAGCCATCAGTTTCTGGCCCTGATTTCCATTGCTACCCTTGCTATATTCCTGGATAATCCTGTGATGCTGGGCTGGACCTCAACATATGCTAGTGGACAGAGTCCTCACCTCGCCAACTTTGTCTAACTTAGATCTGGTGGCATCTCCTGTCTATGTGTTCTTAAGGTTTTTTCATGAGAAGGAGGTTCCCATTCTAAGATTTGTAAGGTATAAAGGACAAATGTTAAGTGTTCAGATAATTGTTTTAAAGTACCTTTCAATGGGGTTTACCTATATACCCAAAAGATGCTCCAACATATAAGAAGAACACATACTTCACTATCTTCATAGCAGTCTTATTTATAATAGCCAGAGGCTGGAAAGAACCCAGATATCCTTCAACAGTGGAATGGATACAGAAATTGTGGTACATTTACACAATGGTGTACTCCTCAGCTATTAAAGACAATGACATCATGAAATTCTTAGGCAAATGGATAGAGCTAGAAAATACCATCCTGAATGAGATAACCCAATCACAAAAGAACTCACATGATATGCACTCACTGATATTAGCTCAAAATCTTGGAAAACCCAAGATAAAATTCTCAGACCACATGAAAGACCAAAGTGTAGATGCTTCATTCATTCTTAGAAGGGGGAACAAAATACTCGCATGAGAAAATATGGAGAAAAATTGCAGGGGAGAGACTGAAGAAAATGCCATCCAGAGAAGGCCCCAACTGGGGATCCATTGCATAATATAGTTATCAAACACAGACTCTGTCAGGGATGCCAAGAGGTGCATGCTGACTCTGCCATACCCTGACAAATACAGAGTCGAATGCTCATAGACAACCGTTGGACTGTAAATGGGGTCCCCAGTGGAGGAATTAGAGAAAGTACTCAGGTAGCTGAGGTGGTTTTCAATCCCATAGGAAGAACAATATCAACCAACCAGACTACCCCAGAGCTCCCTCGGATTAAACAACCAACCAAAGAATACACATGGAGGGATCCATAGCTCCAACCGAATATGTAGCAGAAGATGGCCTTGTCAGGCATCAATGGGAGCAGAGGCTCTTGATCCTGTGAAGGCTTGATGCCCCAGTGTAGGGGAATGCCAGGGCAGGGAGAAGGAAGGAGTTGGTGGCTGGGTGGGTACAGAAGCACACACATGGAGGCAAGGAGTTGGGGGAGGGATAGCAGTTCTCCACAGGGAAAACCAGTAAGGGGGATAACATTTGAAATGTAGATAAAGAAAATATCCAATAAAAAATGAGAAAAAAATGGGGTTGACCTGGTTGGGTTTTCTGCTGCTTTCTGCTGTGGCAGACACCTCAGCATCACACATTTCTATCTTGATGATCCTTGCCTGCAGGTAGAGCTGTGTTAAGAGAAACTGAGTTAGTTCTTGTAAGTCCCATGAAAATGGGTGTACAGCTGAGTGCATTCTGAAAGTTTGTGTGTGTGCTTGTGTGTGTGTGTTTTAATGGAGTCATTATCTACAATTTTAGTTTTTCTGAAGCTCAATGACACTTTATTTTTAGAGCTTATGAGAGAACCACAGTACAGTCAAACTGTAAATCTGAACATGTTCACAGGGGAGGGAGATGGGGAAGAGGAAGAAAGACATTCTTCTGAGTTAGGCCTGGAGGCCAGCAAGCAGTCACATGGCAGCAGGGAGCATCAGAATTAGAAAGAGAATGTTGAGTGCATCAAAGGAAGAATGTTCAGGTTATTGGCTGTATTCAAAAGAAAGAAAAGAGAAATAGAGGGAAATAGTGAAAAATGATGGTTTTCTGAGTAACTAAGATAAGCAGGCTGACTTGACAGAAGGGCATGGTAATGTTTCAGAAATGTATGACAATATTATAATTGCTTTCATTGTTTCTTTCGCATGTATGAATATTTTGCCTGCTAACATATTTGTGTGTTATGTTTTCATCTGGTGGCTGAGGAAGTCAGAAGAGGGAATTGGATCCTCTGGTACTGGTGTTCAAGTGAGGTGCTCAGTGGTTGCTGGGAACTGAACACTTCTTCTTGCAAGAGTACCCTGTACTCCAGAGAGCTGAGTCATCTCTATAGCCCTTTACCTTCAATTGTTAACATATGAGCTACAGAGAGATTGGAAACCAAACCTTCCCATAGTTTCCAATATTTTTGAAGCTATTAGCTAAGGAAACTACATGTAGCCCATCCTTTATTATGTACAATGTTACCTCTACAGTCTGGCATCACTAGGGACACCAATGTTTTCTGATAGGCCTCTCCTCTAGTGAATCGAGAGGAAACAGTTCTATTCTGCTTCTCAGTGTGATTTCAAGCATCTGTATCCCTGGAGAGTCCCTGGTAACACTATACTCCTTGTCACTAGGTGCCCACCTCCATCTGCAGTGAAAGCTGCCTTCCAGGGTTTAGCCAAGTGCCCAGACTGGGAGCCCCCCACTGCTGTTTTGATTGCAGTCCATGTCCTGAAGGACAGTTTGCAGACCAAAGAGGTAAGAGGTTATGGACCAGTAATCTGAGTGAGCTACATGGCACTGTGAGCCTCCTGTATTTCTCCAATTCCTCAGCAACTGTTCTTCTGCTGTGAAGAGAGACCATTACCAAGGCAGCTTTTAAGAGAAACATTGAAATGGTGCTTATGTAGAGTTTCGCAGTCTGAGTCCATGATCATAATGGTAGTATATGTGGCAGAGGTGGTCAGGCATGTTGCTACACCAGTATCTGAGAACTTAAATTCTAATCTACAGGCAGCATGTGAGCTGTGACGTGGAGAGTGGACCTGCTGTGGGATTTTGAAATCTCAAAGGTAATCTCATGGAACAGAAGGATCCAGTGCAAGAGTCAGATTGCATGTAAGGCCAAGTGGCTGGGAGTAGGTAGCTGTACACAGAACAGATGAGTATCTGCCTGGCATAATCCCTGAAGTCTGTTAATAAATTTATTAGGTCTCTGTTACATATTTGGAAGCTGAAATGGGTTAAAGCAGGTATAGAAATTCCTTGTTGCTATTTTGCCACAAAAGGGTGCAGAAAAAGCTTTCAGAACTACATTTACCAAACGGTGTACACCCTCTGGACCCTGATCAAGAAATATGGTATAACTGAGTATTAGTGGTGTAGGCATTTAATTCCAGCATTGGGAAGCAGAGGCAGGCTCATTTCAATGAGTTAGAAACCAGCCTGTTCCACAGAGTGAGTTCTAGGACAGCATAGGATACACAGAGAAACCATGTCTTGATAAACAACCCAACCAACCAACAAAACAAACAGACAAACAAACTAGAAAGAAGCATAGTATTAGGTACTTTCACAAGGTTCTACTGGTCTCATGAAGACACCCTGATTTCCACTGACACTAATCAATTTCACTTGTTTTTTAAACCTCATGGTGGATGTTGTATTGTGACTTCTTTTTTTTTTTTGTATTAATGGGGTTCATCTTGGTGTTTGAATTGGAACAGACTACCACATTCTGGATTGTTTTTCTGCAGAACTTACTACTTTATATGCTGAAAGCTGGAAATGTAAGATGAAGTTGTCTTTAGGATTGAATTTTGCTGAGGTTTGAGTCTGAGGGTGTGCCTGAGTGTATGTGTGCATGTCTGTATGTCTGACTGCCCTCTTTTCAGTTTGTTCTTTGGCTTTTAGACAGGTTTTTACCATACACCAAGGGCTCGCATTGAACTCACCTTTTTGAGCAGTCTATGAACTGAAAGATATTTACCTTTCTCTGCCTCTCAGGTGTTAATATTAAATTACTTACCATCACACCCTTTCCCAACTCGCCCTTCTCATTAATGTCGCAGTCCTGTTGGAACTTGGATCTACCCTGGTGACATCAGTTAGTCTTTATTACATCATCTCCAGTTAATGAGAAATTTCAAGATACTGATCGATAGGAGTTTAACAAATGTATTATTGGGTGCGTGACTCAGTCTAAAACAGTTGTTAATGTGACGTTTTACTAATTGAGAACAAAATGAAACACTAAAGAGGTCACATAATTGAAATGTATAGCTGCTGCTCAATGTGGTCAACTCAGTGAGCTCTAGGTTCAGTGAGAGATCTTTTCTAAACAACTGGAGTGGAAAGGGTTTGGAGAGAAATGGCTCAGCAGTTAGAAATATCCACATGGTGACTCACAACCACGTGTAAGTACAGTTTCAGGCCATTTGCTGCCACCTTCTGACTTCTACCCTATCAGGCATTCACATGATGGCCTTCTATATGTACAGACAAAACCCCCAAATAGCAAAATAAAGTAAGTAATTCTAAAAGATAAGTTGTTGAGACTTGTGAAATGGTTTTGAGTACTCACTATTAGCTTTGATATCCTGAGATCAGCTCCTGAGATCCACATAGTTGAAGTAGAGGATCAAATTTCTAAAATTTGTCCTGATCTCCAAGTGTACACTGTGGTATTCCTAAGCCTACCTACATACATATACAGAGCAAAATGTAAAAATATATAAAATATGTACTATATATGAAGAAATTTTATTAGTACAATAAGGTGTGGGAAGTGACTAAGAAACAATATCTGATGGTAATCTTTGATCTCACATGAATGTGATTCCAATACACGTACATATACACACACAAACATGGACACACACAAACTCACATAATTTAGGTATAGTAGTGTAATTTTATAATCACAACACTTAAGGGGATGAGGAAGGAGGCTTAGGAATTCAAGATAATCTGCTACTCAGCCAATTTAAGGCCAAGTGGTGTTAAAGGAGATACCATTTTAAGACATAAATTCCCGCACCTCTCCAAGTAATATGGCTATAGAGTATTCATGTTTTTTGTACCTCTAACTCAATTCCATCCCTGGTCACCAAGAATAATTCATAATATATTAATTGCTGTGGAGGCTGCAAGAGAAATTAACACTTGAAATACCTTCCTTGACAGCTAGTGAAGTCCCTATACTGTTACAGACATAGTGTTTTTGTGTCTCTCATAGACATGAAGAGATGTCTTCTGTGTCCCAAGGAGCAGTACTCGAGCCATACCAGAGACCATTGCCTCCCCAGGACAGAGATCTTCCTGGCCTTTGAGGAACCATTGGGATTCATATTGGCTTTGATGGCAATCTTGCTGGCTGGTCTGGCTCTCCTGGTACTTGGAGTGTTCCTGAAGCATCGAGACACACCTGTGGTCAGGGCCAACAACAGAACTCTCAGCTACTTCCTCCTGATCTCTCTTTCCCTCTGTTCCCTCTGTTCCTTGCTTTTCCTTGGGAGACCCACTGTCACCACCTGTCTCCTCCGTCAGACCACCTTTGCTGTGGTGTTCACAGTGGCTGTCTCCTCTGTTCTGGCCAAGACTCTCACAGTAGTCCTGGCCTTCAGAGTCACCAAGCCAGGAAGCAGGATCCAGGTATGCCTGAGCCCTGGTGCTTCAACCTCAGTCATCCTCATTGCTTCCTTAATACAGGCTGTTCTTTGTGGAGTGTGGTTGGCTACCTCCCCACCATTCCCAGACAGGGATATGATCTCAGAGCCCCAGCACATTGTGATCCAATGCCAGGAGGGTTCTGGTGCCACCTTCTTCTGTGTGCTGGGCTTCTTAGGTTTCCTGGCAGGGGGTACTTTCTCTGTGGCTTTTCTGGCCAGGGACCTACCAGATGTCTTCAATGAGACCAAGTTCCTCACCTTCAGCATGCTGCTCTTCTGCAGTGTCTGGACAGCTTTCCTGCCCCTGTACCACAGTTCCCAGGGAAAGTCCACTGTGGCGGTAGAGATCTTCTCCATCCTGGCCTCCACTGCTGGACTTTTGGGTGGCATCTTCATCCCCAAATGCTACATCATCTTGTTGAAGCCAGAAAAGAATACCCCTGCCTGGCTAAGGCAAGGTCGCTGTGCACATCAAGACAGGCAGTGTTCGATGCTCCATAGAAGGTGATAGTTCTCTGGGGTGTAACCAAGAGCAAGTGGTTGAATTTGACTCATTGTTTCTTTGTGGATCAAAATATATTTAAAAGATAGATCAAGATTCAAGTAAGGTACTTATAACAAAACACAAATGACAATTAAGCTTAGAGTAGACATATAGTCACTGAATATTCTGTCAGTATGTATTACTGAAAGTGATCACAATGTGGAAACTTGAAAGGGGAGCACAGAAGATTGCACAATGGATTAAAATCTTTCCCAGCAGGTATGCCAACTTGAGTGTGATACTCAGGACCCACATGATGGATGTAGTGAAGTGACATTACTAATTTGTGCTTTGACCTCTGCTTGATAATCACATAACATCTGTCACATCCATATACACAAAGTATCAGTGTGAAGGTGGGAAAAAGTGTCATGAGGTGATGATGATGATGATGTCAAGGGTTGCTGAGCATCTGTGAAACTGAGAGGCAGATCGTTGATCTGTCCTTTTTGTTTTGAGAGGAACAGTAGTGGGAATTCAACCTTTCACTGACACTTCCTTTACAGACTTGCCATTTGATTGATCAATGCCGCTCTTAAATAAATATTCAAGAAATATAAACTATGTCTGTAAAGAATGTAAATGAATTTTCAGAGAATCATTTTTCATATACTAAAAGAATCTGTTTATGAGTTGACAAATGTTTTGTATTGCTTACTCAATGAGTAGGACCATTTTTGTAAATAAGAATTAAATGTAAGCAGGAGTAAACTGTTTAATATATAGTTTACCATTCAGAATTTTATAGTCATTTAAGGAAGACAATCAAAATAATATATTTTAATATTCCATTTAATGAAATATTCTGTAGAAGCAATCTCATAGCAACACACATTAGACTAATGGTTTCTTGAGTTTTGTTGAGGGGAGATTAGTAAGGGTGCAGTATTTCTCTGAGGAGTGATGGAGTTCTAACAGCTGATTCTGTGGGAGTGAAGAGATAGCCTAGTGTTTCAGAGTACTTTCTACTCTTTCAGAGGACCTCAGTTTTGTTGCCAGGATCGATGTCAGGCAGCATACACCCACCTGTAATTCCAGCTCCAGGGATCTAACAGCTCTGACCTCTATGTTCACATGCAATTCTGTGCTCATGCTGCCTACCACATATTGTCAAAAATAAAAAAAATTAGTAATGAGTATAAGACAACCCAAATATATATGAGACTGGTAACTTGTCATCACTTTTTATTTATTTATTTGGGATATGTCATGACGTTCAGGCTCCTTCAGACTTGTAGCAATTTTCTTGCCTAACCTCCCAAGGGCTTGTACTTTAAGTTTGCTCCCACACTTGGACAACTGCATAATATAAATGGATGAATTGTACACTATGTGATTTATATCACAGAAGGCTAATAGTAAATAGAATTATCCATCAATTATAGAGTGTAACATTTTGTAATAGTCTGATATGTAAGAAAATGTCAAACTATTGATAATGAATGTTAAATATCTATAGGCCTCAATATCAGTGAACCAGAGTTATTAGTAATATATATATATTAATTAATTAAAAATTATTAGATATATTTCTTTACTTACATTTCAAACGCTTTTACCCTTCCTGTTTTCCTGTCCATATGCCTGCATTCCTTCCCCTCCCCTCCCTCATGTGGGTATTCCACTTATACATCCCCCTTATAGTCCTCCCATATTCCCCTGCAGTGTGGGTCCAACCATGGCAGGATCAAGGGCTTCCCCTTCCACTGGTGTCCCAATAAGACTATTCTCTGCTACATATTCAGTTGGAGCCCTGGGTCAGTCCATGCATAGTCTTTCGGTAGTGGTTTAGTCCCTGAAAGCTCTGGTTGGTTAGCATTGTTGTTTTTATGGGGTTGCAAGCTTCTGCACATCTTTCAATAATTCTTCTAATAATCCCCAAGGGGGTCCTTCTCATTTCAGTGGTTTGCTGCTAGCATTGACCTCTGTATTGGACATGCTCTGGATATGTCACTCAGGAGAGATCTATATCTGATCCCTTTCAGCATGCATATTTTAGCTTCATCAATTTTATCTAGTTTTGGTGTATATATATATATATATATATATATATATATATATATGCTACATGTGGGTCAGGCTCTGAATGGCCATTGCTTGAGTCGCTGTTCTAAACTTTGCTTCCATATCCCCTCCGGTGGATATTTTTTCACCTTTTTTATGTTATACTTGATTTACTTTGAATTTTTTTTATCTTTATTAACTTGGGTATTTCTTTTTTTCATCTTTATTAAATTGAGTATTTCTTATTTACATTTCGATTGTTATTTCCTTTCCTGGTTTCCTGGCCAACATCCTCCTAACACCTCTCCCTCCTCTTCTCTATGGGTGTTCCCCTCCCCATCCTCCCTCCATTACTGCCCTCCCCCAACAATCACGTTCACTGGGGGTTCAGTCTTGGCAGTACCAAGGGCTTCCTCTTCCACTGGTGCTCTTACTAGGTTATTCATTGCTATCTATGAGATTGTAGCCCAGGGTCAGTCCATGTAGAGTCTTTGGGTAGGCTTAGTCCCTTTGCCTCTATAT
>NC_046155.1:200573518-200584474 GCF_011064425.1 Rattus rattus
GAGCAATAGTTATTCAACTAGAGAAAGGATCCTCTTCCTTCCAAGTCCAACTGCTCAGAGGCCAAGGGTAGGACCCCCGAGTCCCTCCCCCTTCCTTGACTTGTTGATAGGACCAGTCTAGAAAACTGTCATTATAGCTCTTCATCTTCTCTCCATGTGTCCTCTTCTACAATGCTCCCTGAGCCTCGGAGGCAGTGGCATAAATGTCTTTAGAGCTGGGGTCACAGCCGTTGTGTTTTCGCTGCATCTTGGGCAACCAGGAGTCTCTACATCCACTGCCATTCTTTGGGAGAAGTTCTCTTAGGAAGACTTGGAGCAGCTGTTGTCTGTGTGAGTTTAAATATTTCGAAAGCAGTTTGATACTCTGTCATCTTTGCTAAACATCAATGATATGATCCCTAATTGGGTCTACAACCTCCCTAGATTTGAATTCTTAGCCCAGCTTACAATACCATGCATAGCTTGTATCGCTCTCCAGCCTCCTACCTATGGAGCTGGCCCCAAATCCAATCAAAGGACACGTGGTTCCCTCTACCACAGTTAAGTTGCTATTGTATAGACACATATATCTTCCCTGGTCAGTTGGATTTTGGGTGCATAAGGCTCATAGTTGGACCTCAACACCCTCTGGTGGGTCAAATGCTATTGAACATTGACACAGGTTCTCCCTCAGTGATTAGTGCAATTCAGGGTAGAGGGATTAGTTGCTAATCTTAAGGTAATACTACAGATTGTTTCTGGGCTATTGTGCAATATAACAGTTTTATAGGTATTGATAAAACTAAGTTACTGCAGCCTACTTATTTGTTTAAAAAGAAAAGACTGTAGTCCCCAAGATGCACACACGAAGAGAAAAATCTAAAGAATACTGCCCATTAGGGGATTGCCCTTGCTTTGGTGAGTTAAACATCACAGTAGAACCACCAGAAAACATATAGCAAGACAAATCATTCCCACTTCGAAATTCAGTTTATTGAGCCTGGCAGTTCCAGACTGCCTTACTAAATCAGATAGATTTGTGGTCCAACTGTTAGACCCAAGGTAGTTAGTTGGAAAGTGCCTACCGGGAGCTTTTGTGTTCTCTGACAAAGGGGGAAAAGAGGCTGTTACCTTGGGTCTGGTAGTCTGGCTTGATGGGTCTACAAGTGCTCCTTTAGATCAGAGAAAAGCCATTGGGTTCGTCAAGGTCATCTAAAGGAGGACTAGCCCTTACCTCTTAGAAATGCAAATGGTGACAACAAAATACAAGCCCAAGGGAGGGGAGGAGATGAATGAAGCTTTCCCCCTAACCAAACAAAAAGTTATCAACTTCTTTATAATATTTCTAATTTCAGTTATTTTTCTGTTGGTCCCTGTTGCAGCCTGGATGGAAAACTAAATATCACCTCTTTCCTGAGTTAAATAAATGAAGAAATGAAATTGTTATACAACTTGAGTCCATTTTCAAGAAGTGGTTCAGTGAATGTGTCTATGGCCTATAACACTACACACACATACACACACACACACACACACACACACACACACACACACACACACACACACCATACAAGCACACTCATACTCATACAACACACAGGGCACAGGCAACCACATCATAAGTCCTGCCAAATGCAGAGATGCCACGCCTGGCTGCCTGCCTATCACTACCTCCTGCTCACTATCACTACCTCCTGCTCTCTATCACTAACTCCTGCTCACCATCACTACCTCCTGCTCACTATCACTACCTCCTGCTCACTATCACTACCTCCTGCTCACTATCACTACCCACTACCTCCTGCTCACTATCACTACCTCCTGCTCACTACTATCACTACCTCCTGCTCACTATCACTACCTCCTGCTCACTACTATCACTACCTCCTGCTCACTATCACTACTCTCCTGCTTACTCCATAGCTTACTCTTCAGGCTCCAAATATAGGGCTAGTTTGGGAGACATGATGTTTGTCCTTCCAGAGCCGCTCATACAGAGGATGGAACCATTACCTTGTCCGTTTGGCAAATGTGCTTTCATTGTTCAACCTTAGCATGTCTTTCCTGGGTTCTTTAACAACTCATTTCCCTACTCCAAGGGCTCAGGGCTGGAGTCTACTCTGAAAGAAGAATGATAAAAGCATTGCCCATGGGCAGTCACCAGCCAACGCTCTGTCACCCTTAACCAGAGGCCATTGGCGTTGCCCTTCTTTTGACGATGGGCTACCTTTAAGTGTCTCACAAGCTTCCAGATGGAATGCCAGCAGTATTCTTTGTCTGCGGAACTCTCTAGAAGTCAGCCCATCCAACTCTTTGCACAATCCAGTTCTTCCTGGCAGTTAACTCAGCAAGGGGAAACTATATAAGCAAATGTGAAGGAAAACACTTCCCACAACCACATATTTCTCTTGATGCTCTAGAGATCAATTTCACAAGACTGAATCTGGAAAGTTCTACTCCACATTACCAAAAACATGGGTCATAGCTCAAGGCTATTAGGAAAACTGGTTTCTTTAAAGGAAGGTTTGAATCAAGTATCTGAGTTTTATATTACATTATTTTTATGTCAATCAAGGTGTCTCCAGAGTGAGAAAGTCCAGATTATAATGAGTCGTGCTGACATGTGTTGCTTTCTGACTCCAGTTTCCCCATAATTTAGAGGATATATATGATTATTTTAGAAAGCTCATACATCCATATGAAATAACAGGGAAACTGAGGTCTCTGGCAGCCGGAATGATTCTCCAGCTTCATAATCTTGAAAGCTGAGGAGAAAGTTCAGCAGACTGAGAGGAAGAAGATTGTTCTCAAAAAGTTCCTAAAATAAACCACGAAATAAAATGCAAAATTACAAATTCTGAACAAATCATTTTATAATTGTCTTACAGTTAAGATTCCTTTAAAGTCATAATGATATTAAAGGAGAGCTGTGCAGAAGAGTCTTTTATCATAGTGACTGAGAATATGAGTGGCTGAGTCCTAGGGATAGCAGGGAGGATGGGGCACCTTGGTGTGCATGCGTCTATAAGGGAAAGAGTGGAGAACCCCGGTGAGCATGTATCAGTAGCTATAAGGGAAGTGATCATAAGTAAGAAACGAAGCCTGATGTTAACAGCAGTAGATCGAGGGGCCATCTCAAATTTAGCCTCTCTAGGACAGGCCACATCCTCAGATGATTGCAATGTCCCACTGAATTTCATTTGTAATTTCATAATAGTCCCTGAGGTAGGACTGTGACCATGAACATCAGAATCCCCTAATGAATGTGTGACAACTTACCAATATCCTCAGCGGTTCCTGAAAATGGAGGACCTTGGAGCATTGGACTTAGACCCAGTGTTGAACAGAAGGGGATCAGGAAGGGTATGCCACCCCAGATGCATTTTTAGATTTACACACACACACATACACACACACAGAGAGAGAGACAGAGAGACAGAGAGACTGAGAGAGAGATAGAGAGAATGAATACTGGGCAAGAACAGAGAGCCCAGAAGAAAAACACAACACACACACAGAGAGACAGAGAGAGAGACAGAGAAAGGAGAGACAGAGAAAGAAAGAGAAGAGATGGGGTAAAATGATAGAATTAAACTCCAATCTCACACCACAGATTGAAAAATTATATACTATAAAACAACTGCATGAAAACAGAAGCACCACCGCATTAGTCTCAGCAACGATGCTTTGGACGTGGGACCAAAGCATGGGCAGCCAAAAAAGAAATAGATAGATGGGTGCCTTCAAATCAAAAAGATTCTGTTCAGCAAAGCCAGCAATCCACAGAGCAGAGCAGCAGCTTTGCAAACGGGAGAAAGGGTTTGCAAGCCAAATGGCGAATAAAAGATCAGCCTCCAGAATGTGTGCCATTGCAGGTTGCCCAGCCATGAGGAAGCAAACTACACAAGGGAAGCTAGGGGTAGACCCTGCTTATGGAAGAGTCCAGACATTTAAAATGTTCAATGTCCGTAATCATCAGAGTATTCAAGTTAAAAACACGATAAAAGCATCTCTGGTGACTAGCTGGAGGCCTGCCATGGGAGAGGATGCAGGGAGTCTATGGGGGTGATTCCTACCAGAGAGGGATATAGAGACGGAAGTAGCCATCTTCTGTAGCCAAGCAGGACTTCCAGAGGAGGGAGGGGGACATCAATCCACTCACAAAACCTTCAACCCAAAATCTGACCTGCTTACAAGATGTTGAGGAATAAAGATGGAGCAGAGACTGAGAGAACAGCCAACCAATGACTGCCCCAGCCTGAGATCCATCCCATAGGAGAGAGCCAACCTCTGACACTATTAATGATGCTCTGCTGTGCTTGCAGACAGGGACCTAGCATAACTGTCTCCTGAGAAGCTCCATCCAGCAGCAGATGGAGGCAGATGCAGAGACCCACAGCCAAACATCAGGGGAGCCTAGGGAGTCTTGTGGAAGTGGGAGAGAGAAGTGAGCTAGTCGGAGAGGTAAAGGATACCACAAGAAGACATACAGAGGCAACTTACCTGGGAGCATGGGGGTTCACAGAGCCTGAGCCACCAACTAGGGAGCATGCAGGAGCTGGGCCTAGACATTTGCTACTCATTTTTGGACATCTTGGGGTCTTCTAGAGAGCGTAAGGCTTTGGATGAGGGATTTCCCTCATCCCCAGGCATATCAATAACAATGGAAGGGCAGGGAGAATGTGGCTCCCCGTTTTCTTTTTCATTGTTACGTGAAGCCAGCCAGGAGGCTTGTAAGAAGTCCTCTGCGACAGCTAGAAGGCGGGCACTCTCGCCTCCTTCCTCAGCATCTATTATAATGTCTCTAATGATACCCCAGTAACTGAAAAAAGACGCGGACACTGGGTCGCCGGCTTTCAAAAGCCTCTTAATCTCCTGACCAACCTTATTCCAAGTATGGGGGTGAATATCGGGGCCACTTAAAATTAACCAAGGACATTTTTCATCTACGAAACAAAAAAACTTGATTAAATCCTTTTTCTTAACTCTTATTCCTCTCTCCCTGAGTAAACGCTTGATTTCTCTTATGAAACAAGCCTCCTTAGACAATACCTTCCCCATGGCAATTAGACAACAATTATTCGACCGGTCCTTACCTCCCTCTCCAGCTACGCAGGAGCGATAGGGCCTGAAGAGTCCTCGATTCCCGCTGCAGCTCTCTTATCTCCGTCGTCCTGTAGTCGGCCTTGCTTCGGGGTCCCTGTTCAGGTGCCACTTGTCCCCGCCAGCGGGGACCCAGTTATTCAGGGTCCCGAAGGGGCGATACCCTTGGACCTAATGGGGGGTGAGAGAAGAAGGAGAGACCAAGCAAAGTTCTGTTGTCATGGTCTCGTTTATTGGGATGAACGTTACAGCTGTTAAGGCTTTCAGGTAGGGGGAGTGTCCTTTGTGAAACACAGAGGAGGGGGAGATAGGCAGTGATAGCTGGAGGCAAAGAGGTCAGGTGATGAGGTCAGGTGGTGGAGACACCGGGTGTTGACTGAGGAGATAACTGGTATCTACTCGAGCTGAGGCATCCCTTGAATGTTGTCTTCCTGTGCCGTAAATTCATGGGAGAGGCCTCTGTCCAACAATCTTAAGACTTAAGGCAGTCATCTTAGGGGTGAGTCTCTGTGGCCAAACAGCCCAGAGTCACCTAGTCACTTTGAGCCATGCAGTCAAAAAGCGACTAGGCCCAAATCCAATATGGCTCAGTATAGTTCGTAGTGAAAGACCCTCAGACAGAGGAGACTCTCATTCCAGTCCTGAGGACACCCACCACCCCATAAACACACGGGACTCAGTCTTGATGTAAAAACAAGAGGTTTACCAATCATTGGGGCTCGACACGGTCCTCACGCAGGAGGGATGTGAAGAGCCTCAAACAACAGAAATGTACAGCTTAAACAGTCATTGAAGATCACACAGTTTCATTAGCTCAGCTATTTCGGTGCCAAGGATAACTAGGCAGATGCTTCTCGTCCTGGAATTCCTGGGATAAGGCCGTAACCACATCAATGCAGCTATTTCAGTACCAAGGACATCTGACTTGATATATGTTTTCTCATCCTGGGGTTCCCAGGACAAGGACCAAGGATATCTGACTTGGCAGATGTTTCTCTTCTGGAGTTCCTAGGATAAGGCTATAGCTATGTCAGCACAGCTATGTCAGTACCAAGGACATCTCACTTCTCTAGTGGTCAGTTAGCTTCCTAGAGATGTTTCTTGTCTTGTAATTGCCCTGCAGTAAATATGTTCTATACCATCTGTTCTTACGGTCCAGCAGCTTCCTAGAGAGTGGGTGGGAATGTGCTTTCTGTACTTTCTGGTCTATTGGCTAACATCTAGGGGCTAAGCAAGGGCCATCTTAAAAGATTCTGATTCTTAAGAAATGGCTGCGGGGCTGGGGATTTAGCTCAGTGGTAGAGCGCTTACCTAGGAAGCGCAAGGCCCTGGGTTCGGTCCCCAGCTCCGAAAAAAAGAACCAGGAAGAAGAAAAAAAAAAAAAAAAAAGAAATGGCTGCACTAATATCAAACGGAGATCTTTCAGTAGCTGTTTGAAGTAAGGGGACCACTGCATAGTGCTGGTGGGAATGTAAATTCATATAGTCGCTATGGAATATTCCCTAGGAAACTAAAAGTAAAACTATCATAGGATCCATTAACACTGCCACTGTGACATATCAAACTGACTTGGCAAATGAATGCTGAAAGAAAGGAAGATCTGGCACATGCAACATATTCAAGGCAGTCAAGACACAGTAGCGACCTAAGTGACCATCAGCAGACATATGGAAAAATAAGGCATTTATTACTTATCTATTTAGTACTTATTTAGTAGTTATTTAGTACTTATTAAGTACCAAGTATTTAGTACTTATTACTTAATACTTATCTATCTCATACTATTCAACCCTAAAAAGAAGGCAATCCGGTCGTTAAAGGCAACACACAAACCTAGAAGACATCAAGTACTCTGAAGGAAGCCAGATGCACTGAGGCAAACCTGACACGACTTCACTGACATCTTGCTTCTTCAACACCTGAACTCAAGAAGCAAAAGGCAGGCTGGGAATTATGAGAACAACTTTGGTCTGAGATATGCAAAAATCTGAATTATAAAGAGGGGATATATTCATGTACTCCAAGCCTAGTGATGTACTAACATGTATTATTTTCCTCATACTCACTAAAGGAGAGTTGAAATGTTGTTAGCATTGTTATTATAAGAGTGTGCATGCTGGTCATGTGGATTTAGTCAGTCTGTAATGCCTATGCATTTCAAACTGTGCCATACATGCTAAATCAATGTCACATGTGCATACTGTACATAAACATGTTATATACATGGTTTTATATGTTAATGACACAAGCTGGAGTTACCACAGAGAAAGGAACCTCCCTTGAGGAAATGCCTCCATGAGATCCAGCTGTAAGGCATTTTCTCAATTAGTGATCAAGAGTGGGAGGGCCCAACTCATTGTGGACGGTGCCATCCCTTGGCTGATAGTCCTGGGCTCTACAAGAAAGCAAGCTGAGCAAGCCAGGGGAAGCAAGTCAGTAAGTAACATCCCTCCATGGCCTTTGCATCAGCTCCTGTTTCCTGACCTGCTTGAGTTCCAGTCCTGACTTCCTTTGGTGATGAACAGCAGTGTGGCAGTGTAATCTGAATAAACCCTTTTCTCTCCAACTTGCTTATTGGTCCTGATGTTTTGTGCAGGAATAGAAACCCAGCTAAGACAATATTGCACACGCAGAAGATGCCTTTTAAGATATAAACTCAGACCCGCTAAGTGGGAACAACCAGTTTGGAAACGTACTTCCTTATAGACTCAGAAAGACTCTTGGAGAATGATGTCAGCTGCTAGAAGTTCTCAAAACTTTTCAGCAATTTCCATGGAAATTATTGTACATCCCATAATACTCTGTGCAGTGTAAAGCACTGAATGCACATCTCCACCTTTCTAGATGTGTGTCTATTTTTATCTCTGCATAAAGAACTTTGTCCTTCCCCTTAAACAACGAGGCTCCTGAAAAGTTAATGCCTCTACTGAGAACAATTGGCCATCAATAGCCACCTAGTGAGCTGAGACACACCAGAGAAGCCCAGCCTTCCTAATACCGCCACTCTACGATGCAGTTCCTCAAGTTGGGGTGACCCCCAACCACAACATTATTTTTGTTAGTACTTCATAACTATAATTTTGAGACTGTTGTGAACTGTAATGTAAATATCTGATATACAGATGGTTTTAGGCATGCCTATAAAGGGTGTTAGCATTTTGTCTAGGCTCCACCCCACAGTTACCTAGGATGTAATATATATATATATATATACCTAGTTACCTAGGATGAAATATATATATATATATGTGATATATATATATATATATCACAGAGAATCTATAGCCATGTGATAAATGTGAATCATGTTTCATGTTTGTGGTGGTTAATTTCATTTGTTAATTTGACTATAGTACGAAACAACGCAGGGAATCAATGAAATATCATCACTCTGGATGTGCCTATGAAAGTGGACCAGAAAGGAGTAACTAGGAAGAAAGACCCACTCTGAGTGTGCGTAGCAATGAACTGGGGTCCTAAACCCAGGAGGGAATGAGAACAGACAAAGTCAGTCGAGCTGGATCTTGACTGGAGCCTTGACCAAGCAGAATGTCTTCCCAACCAGGACTCCTCTGTGCTGTAACCTGGTATTTGTTTACAGTAATGAGAAAAGAAATATATAATATTCAAAAGACTGTGCAGTGTTTGGGGAAGTAAAAATACTTTAGGATTCAATCCAAATTATTATTTTTAATTCAAGACTTACAGATAAAAGAAATAAGAAAAATATAATTTTTGGAAAATACTTCTTGCTTAAAATATAGCTATAAAGTATTAATCAGCAGAAAAGTGTTCATACAATAGATGGGTATGCTGAATGAATTAATACCCTGATAGAGATGTGTAAAACATGAGAAAATCAGAGATGAAGTTGGTGTAAGGTATAAAACAGTTTAAAACATGAGGCATACAAGTCTGATATTTCTCCAAAAGTAACAGTTCTATTTAGTTCATTTTTATCTTTTGAAATTTTGATCTGTTCTTTGTGGCTCTCACGGTAAAAGTCAGCTCATCCCACCCTGAAACACAAACACTGTCTCTATCTTTTCCTTTCTGAATTAATTAATGCTGAAAAGCCAGAAGGAAGAGGCCAGGAGGAGCAATGATGTCAGACAGAAACCCAAACGACCATTTCAGATCCTTGGCTCCCTTATGTGTTCCTTGGTGCCTCTTATTTTGTTGGACTTAACTACTTGTGTGCAATGCGTAATAAATTCTATTAGACGTCACTTGCACTCAGCACCTATGAAACGCCAGTTTTTTGCAGGAGATGATTGACTAAACGATAGTTTCGGGGAGAGCACCTCTAGGTTTCTTAAAAACAAAACAAAACAAGCAAGAAAGGTTTGTGCTTTAATGACTCAGAAGAACTGATTATTCAAGCAGCAATACATCAAAGTCCTGGTGTGAACCCTTTGTCTAATTTTAAACTTTCCATGGATGAATCAGCGAGGAGGTCTGGCTGTCAGAACACAGACCTTGTCTTTCTAAGTAAAGGATCCAGCCAAACACTACTCAGAGTAATTTTCCTTCCTTCGTGTTCGTTTGAAATATTACTTTGGGTTTTCTTTCTTCTATGTTTTTATCGTTGATATACAAAGGGAAAGAAAATCGCCCGCCTCCCAACTATAGCTGTGCCACAAACTAACCATGTATTTGTTTCAAAGCCTTGTTTCTGCTGGTTTGGGAGGCTTCCTGGGAGGTCATCACCAGTCAAATGAGCCCACGGAGATCAAGCAGGTCGAATTGTCTCCGCCCACTGTAGGTAGCCAGTTCTATTTTACATTCCTTTATGCTATCACCACACACAACTAGTGTACATTGGAGTTGAAAACAAAATGAAAAAGATTTCAAATCGTCCAAGTTTGTTTACATGTTGCCACTGTAGCTGAGGAAGCCAAGATTGCATCATTTTCCTCCACTTCCTGAAGCTCTGAATGGCCCAAGGATCATGGCCTCCCCAGTGGGAAGAAGAGACAAGGTGTAGGAGAAGGCCGACTTCTTCTACTTCCCTGGTCTCAGTGGTTCTTGATCCCTAGCTCTTCCCAGCCCCCGTAAAGTTAGAGGCAGGAGGAGTACAGGGAAGGAGCACAGCCAGGAACCTCAGGTCTGCCTGGCGCCTGCCTGGCGCCGGCCTGGCGCCCGCCTTGTTTGCGTTCTTACAGGCTACTGTTCAAAAATGAAGTAACTAAGAATGCGGCCCCTTACTGAGTCCACTGCACTGTCACTATGGGGAGACACACATGGATTTCATCATGAATAATTTTATGTTTGCTTTCCCATCCGCTTTTGAAGTGTTGTTTTTAATGTACACACACACACTTGAGTTTTTTGTCAAATTTATGAGAGTGTTCAATCCAAAAAATTTTGATGCCTTTTATTTACATTTCCCAAATAACTTTATTGTCGCATAATTGCATCATTTCTCCCTTCTGTCCGCCTTCCGTCACCTATCCCGGCCTGGTGCCCACTTCTCCGCCCGCCTGGCGACCTTCCTCCACCTGGGCCCCACCATCTGCCTGCCTGTAGCCGCCCCTAATACCCGCCTGGGCGCCCACATAATGCCGCCCGACCCGACGCCCCTGGTGCCGCCTACCACCGCTAATGCCCGCCCTACCTTCGCCCTAATGCCCGCCTACACTCGCCAAAAGCCTGCCTGGCGCCCACCTAATACTCGCCTGGTTCCGCCTAATACCCGCCTTCTGTCCGCCTTGGTCCCGCCCCTAATCCCCGCCTGGTCCCTGCCAATCGCCCGCCTGCTGCCAGCCTTCCACCCGTCTTCTGCACGCCTAATGCCCGCCTTCTGTCCGCCTTCCGTCCGCCTATCCCCCGCCTGGTGCCCGCCTATCGCCCGCCTGCTGCCAGCCTTCCACC